>NC_135432.1:38954631-38959631 GCF_051991255.1 Vanacampus margaritifer | reverse complement strand
AGAGTAAATCAGCTGGGGAAACATTATTGTTGTAACCAAGCGTTAGATGTGTGGGCATTGGTTTTACGTCCATACATATTTAAGTTGAGAGAAGTCGGCTCAAAAAGCATCTTTGTCTTGATCCCTGCCTGATGCGCGGGAGAATTACGAGACAAACACTTTGTTTTTATGAGCAATAGATTCTTGGGTAATTAGATAACAAGATCCTTGAATAAGTGTTGCCGATTAAAGCTGCGGGAGGATCGACTGCTTCATTTTCTAGGGACAAAAGACTCAACTTATAAGAAGTCAGATTGACATAAAACGGATTTAATATGCCGTTTTAAGATTAATCGATAGGTCTATGAATAATTGGATATTGACATTTTTAGACAAGATATAAGATGTATGGACTCAACTCGTGTAAGTCGGGCTGACTAAAGCATATTTGATACGACGCTTTAGATCAGGTCAATAGGTCTATTGAATATTCGTGATTAAAATTCAAAGACAAAAAACTGTTGAAGCTGGGGTAGCGCAGTTGACATCCGGATATTTATGTGTTGATATGTCGTACAAAACGACATGTCTTGTCTGTCCGTTGTGTGTGTATGCCGTCTGATCGGTGAAGAAACTCTAACGTCACGGTAAAATCTTAAAGGGACCGCGATGAAATATTGTGTTAATTTTGTCAATAATTACGACGACAATATATTTAGAAATATAATATAATAAGCTATAAAATACGGGCAATAATTAATAGAAAGAAAACACTGTTTGAGAACTACAAAAATGGTTGCAACCGGATGCCGCGTCACGAGGCGACAGGGAGTTGTGTGCGCATGCGCTGGTGTCAGCGGAGAATCGTTATGAAATATAAGGCGAGAAATAAATAATTGCACGACTGGGTGCACGATTGCGGTGGAATAAATCTTATGGCACCGTTATAAGCTACAGTAAGTTAATTTTATTGATGGGGGACGTTGAGGCTTGCGCCGCGGGCGTTCGACGTAAAAATACGAGATAAAAGAACACGTTTACGAGTGGAATAAAAACGACACATAATCGTGTATTTTTGGATAAGATGATGATGAATAATGCTAGAATACTAGCTTTAGGTATTTTTGTGAAGTTATAACCATTTATATAACTTTAAATAATGATATAAGACTAAATGATTTAACCTGATATCACTTCCGCTAGTCGGAATTAAAGCTTCCGGATTAAACATACCGTTTAAATAATGACTTAAAATGTAATTAATATTGAACGACGGGACTTGATTATATTGTGAAAAAGGTTAGTTTATTCTAATAAGATATGGCATTTGTTCGATGGTTTTAATGACGGCAATTTAACTTTGAATGTGCGTACACGGCGACCGCCCGTTAATAATGTTATGAGTGTATGTAATTTTTATATAGAGGAGAGTCCCGGACGTATCTTTAAGAAAAGTGTATTGAAAAAATGATTAATACTAAAATGTTGCTTTGCAAATAAAATAACTGTATAATACAAATTTATGTAATAAAACAAATTAAGCCGTTTAATAAGCGCTAAACGGGATAAATTAATTAGACGGTAAAATTACTAATAAAACTTCTAACGCTAAAACCCGCAATTGTCTGCGTTAAATAATTGAACGACATTATATAAATTGTTGCCATAACTGATTTTATAAGCCCCTTATATAAATTTCTTAAGCACTAATGTTGAATACTTAAACTGGCTTCACGAGTGCAAATACGTCATATTTAAAATTATGTTTGCTATAAAACGAACGAATATTAATACACAAATAACATAGAGAGGTATAGTTTTAAGATATTATAAAATTTAGATGCATATCTTATGCTTATAGAACATAAATAACTTTAACTAAAAACGAATAACTTGGATGGCAATTAATGTGGAATAATTCTTTATATAGATGATTGTTTTTTCCCTTATGATTTTGTTTGTGCGCGAGAACATTGTTTAATAAATTTTAAATATCTTTTCAGAATCAGGAGACACACCCATTAAGGACAATTGGGGTCCCACCAAAGTGCCATATTCCGGTCCTGGGGATGAAGTAATGTGTTAATTATAATTTAAAAGGAGTTTTTTTAATTTATTTTTTTTTTCTCCCATGTTTATAAATAGAAAATAATTTTAATCTCTCCTGAATATATTTAACCTTTGAATTCGACATTTGAAGTCTCATTACAAACAGACTGGGGAAGCTATCTGGAAGAATCACATTTTTGACATAATTTGAGGTGCTATGTAATTAAAAATCATTCCTGCTTTGACGTTTGACCAAAGGCTGACTTTACGGGCTGCGGCCTCCATTGAGAAAACATTAATTGAAAACTACACACTTATTAACTATATTTGTAAATTGTTAGAGTATATCTGTCCTATCTTATCCTAAGTATTATTTATGAAGGTATGCAAAACATATTAAATTAAATATTGTAAACCATAACAAATATTGACATATAATTAGCAATTATTTAAAATTGTAAACTTTCATTGTTTTAATTATTATTATTATTATTTTTATTTTTTTTAGTTAAAAAAAATATTATTTTCTTCCCCTTTCTCAATTTTTTTTTTTTTTAAATTTTTTAATAAAGGAAGTTTTTGTTTTTAATATTTACTGACATGTTATAACCTAAATACTGTTGGGGCAGATTTTATGTTTTCAGTCGAGTGAGGATTATTGGTCAGGGGTCATTATTTCGGAACAAAGTCAACTGGCGGGACACAGACCTCTTTAAAACCCCCCACCCACAAAGAAACTGCAACTGCCACCACCATCAGAGGGGCGTGATGCAGCCATCATCACAAAACATCCTGCCAATACCTGATGGAGAGTTGAGGTTCCTGGCGCCACCTGTTGCCACAATGACTGTGCCATCATATACAAATGTGATAAAAGAAAAACTGCTCCACTGTCCAATGCACACAATGCTCCGCACGAACTGTCCTATGAAAAACTGCTCCATATGCTCTGCACAAGCGTCCTTAAAGCATTCCTGCGTCCAGAACTGTCCACTACGATGGTGACTCAACCCCACAAACAATGCTTTCCTTGAATTAGTGATACCAGACCATATGATGTGATACTGACTGTTTACACTGCACTCTATTTTTGACAGATATAAGGTGATAACATTTACAGTAAAACATTTCGTAAATATAATGAACTGATTGACAACACTATATACACACAGATTTATTACATTTTAAAAACGTTTGATGTCTATTTTGATTTGATCTGATTTGTTTATCTCTGTCTATTTTAAAACAGTCAGCTTTTTGGACAAACATCAACAAGGGGGACTAGCAAGCTTAATGATAACATTAAAACTAAGGGCAACTTTATGTATTAATAATAGTTGATGAATTGGCTGAAAACTGAGATTCTTTGTAAAATTCATTGGCATAAGCTACAATATTTTTATAGTACAAAAGATAATACAGGTAAATTTCGTCTGGTTTCAGAAATTGAAACAGCTAATATGAATACAGACAGATAAGATACAATTTATTTCAATCTTAATTATTATATTTTACTTTTTTAAGTTTGGTCTTCTAGTGTTTTCCCGAATTCTCTTTTGAAATTTAAATAGTTGCTTGGGACGCATTGTCGAATTTGCTGGTTAAATGTAAAATTTCCCCTCTTTCTAAACAAAAAGCAAGCAAAATTTATTTACTGCAAAACTTTATATATTAGTCTGAAAAATTCTCTAAAGCGATCTTTTTCAGATGGGGGAATTATTGGTTGGTCTGGGTATATCGTCGCGAAGGACACAAACAGTCCATGATAAATAAATACATTTAAAATTAAAAGTTAGTCTTAATGCGATAATTATAGATAGTCCGTGAGAATGAATTTTACAGGAGGACAATTGGGGATTTCCTTGACCATGGAGAAGGAGTAAGTTTTGGCAGAGACGGCGAAAATAAGGTGAATATGTTCCATTTCTATTTCTATTTTTCCCCTGGGGCCCTGGGGTTAGGTGTTATTTTTTGATTTTATTTGTTGACGAAAGTTGCATTTATTTAATGGCCGGAAGCACATCCATGCTATATCTATAACAATAAATATTATAATAAAACATTCCAATAATTATTACATTCTGTTAACAAAATTGGCCTCGTCAGATTTTAACTGGCTAAAGATTTACATTTTTGCATTTAAGAATGTGCTCAGGTCATTAAAGTCAGCCAAAGGCTGGATCCTAATTGAATGTCACAACAAACAGAATTTTTTCCCACAGGAGAGGCCTACAGAACTTTACTAATATTTACTAACCCCTAACTAATAACACTACCAAAATGCTCTTTCAAAAAGAAGGGATGTGAATAAATGTTTATTAGTGACTAAATGAAAATATTTTGCACCCAGATAAGGTGATGAAAAGGTCAATCTAGTCCAGTCCACGGGGCACCTGGTTCCACATCTTGCCTATTAGACCAGCCGGAGGTCCGCCTTCTACTCAACCCCCACCTTCAGGAGCCAGCCACCAGCGGGAGCCAACTGAGTGACCAGACGTGCCAGCCGAGAGGCCATTCAACTGCTTCCAGTTTCCACCAGATGAGCTGAGGATTACCCAATGGAGAGAGGAGGAATGTGTCCCTTTTCCACGGCATTCCACAAAGAATGAGTCACACCTTGGGCCAGGTGATCATCTCTGGCAGTTGATGTGGGTTCTAAAAAAGCTGAAGGAATCCATCCATCCATTCCCTTGACCACTTGTCCTCACAAGGATTGTGAGGGTACTGGAGCCTATCCCAACTGGCTTCGGGCAGGAGGCAAGGTGCAACCTGAACAGGTTGCCAGCCAATCGCAAAGCTAAAGGACTCTGTTTGAAAAAAACCCAAAAAAACAAAAACAAAACGCAAGCAACAAAAACTTCCCTAGCCCAAACGACAACAAGTCTTCAATCGCGTCTCCAATTGCACGTACATAATGATCCTCTTTCTCATATTGACTGTCATGCCAAGTTGCTATTTCTGGGATTCCCCAA
>NC_135432.1:38894631-38944631 GCF_051991255.1 Vanacampus margaritifer | reverse complement strand
TCACCGCAAGCACGACACTACTTGCCAAAAATAAAATAAAAAATGTATGTAATTATAAGAGAATAAATAATGAAATGATTCCTAATAAGAGATAAAGAAATTCACAATTAGTAAAACATAACACTAAAACATTGTATATTTTATATTAAAGTGTTGATTTCATCACATTTATTGATCAAATTTCTAGGGCCATTTGTATTTTTACCTGTGTTCAAACACCCTGTACAATACACAATAAAATGAATTTTAAAAACTAAATACATACTGTAAATAAAATAACAGAAAAATATTTTGTGGGCATAAAAGTCACTTTCAAAATATGTGGTTGTCCAAGTTTTTTTCCAAGGCAAATGCAAATATTTAAATTCAATACAACAGTGTTCGGGCGGCACGGTGACTGACTGGTTAGCACGTCCGCCTCCCAGTGCAGAGGACGTGAGATCGAGTCCGGGCTTCAGCCTTCCTAGCTGGAGGAGTTTGCATGTTCTCCCCGTGCTTGTGTGGGTTTTCGCCGGGTACTCCGGTCTTCTCCCACATTCCAAAGACATGCATGTCAGGTTAATTGAACACTCCAAATTGTCCATAGGTGTGATTGTGAGTGTGGATGGTTGTTCGTCTCTGTGTGCCTTGCGATTGGCTGGCAAACAGTTCAGGGTGTACCCCGCCTACAGCCCGAAGCCAGCTGGGATAGGCTCCATCGCCCCCCGCGGCCCTTGTGAGGACAAGCGGTTAAGAAAATGGATAAATGGATGGACAACAGTGTTCCAGAGTAGCTCCTATTTAACCGTTCTCCACACAAACTGTAGTGTCTCCGTCTGAACACTTGGTGGCACACCAGGTCACACCCACATAACGATGTACTTCATAGACAGCCGAAGAAGAGAGCCACGAAGGGCTTCTTTAGCGTCATGTGCTAACTTAGAATCAAAGCTGTTAATAAAATGAATAAAGACAAATACAAGAGTAATTGCGGACAATCCTGCACATATAATCAAACTGTAAATGTCTGCTACAGGCACAGACAGCGGCAATTTAAAACAATTTGCGGCGATCGAAGACTTTCATCTGCCGTGATCCAAACACAACAAGCAAGATGCTATGCTAACCGCTACAAACTACCCACCTGCCCGAACTACACTGAGTATAATAAAAACCCACCCTCTCAAATGCGCCCTTTCGCTTTTGGTGTGTGGACTTTTTTCAGTACGCAGACAGTAGAAACAACAACGCAACAGGCAGTTCTCGGAATGGATGGAGATAATATAAGAACTTAAGACTTAGGTAAATAAAATTTTAGACCTGGGATGAAAATATGGGTGTTTTTAAAGACATTTAAGGCCTGAAATGTAAGTTTAAGAATCTTAGACTTTTTAAGACTTTTTTAGGCCCCGCGCGAACCCTGAAAAAAGCTCAAAATGAAAAAGTCAATTGCACACCTACATTAGATTATGGGACGCGTATAAATTGTGCGCAAGCATGTCTGCGTACTAAAAATATTAATGTGCGCTAGATTGGGTGGCCCCAAGTGCACTTTGCATTCCAAGAATATTGCAACTTGGTTACTGTGGGCAGGCCACCCAGTCAAAAAGTCAAAGTGAGTCAGCAACTACAATAATTTCTTCCTAGGGCTGGAATTATTTCGATACATCGTCATTTTAAAAATCGAATCATTGAAAATTTGCTAAATCGTGAAATGGGGTTTTGTCTTAAAAGCTGTTCTTATGTTCTGATACATCCAAACACATAGTAAGAATGAGACTTTTTATGGGCACTAGATATTTTTCTTTCAATTTATAAATGTATTTAGTTTTTAAAATTAATTTAATTGTATATTCTACAGGCTGTCCATATAATCTGGACACAGAGTTTAAAAAATTGCCTTACTTATTTTATAAATAAATATTATTATTATTTTCATTGATTACTTATTATAGTTATCTTATTGGTGCAAAAATAGCCAAATAATTAAATGTGATATAAGCCAGAGATATACAGGGACAGTGCTGGTTCTGGCAGGGCCACCACCCGAAAAGGCTTAACGTAGAACCCTGCATTATTTTTAGTTTTGGGACAATACGACTTGAAGAAATGACCATATTTCTTCTCAAAGGGTCAGGCTACCTGGAAAATTTTCGGGCTACCTCAATTTCCAATGTTAGGAGCCCGGCTGGCTCCTTAGCGTGACTGGCTAAATCTCAGGCCTGATCTTGGGGAGTGATAGTCCTTCAAATAATGAATATTCACACACAAATGCCCACAGGTGGATGATGAGTGATCAAAAGTAATGCAAGTACATTATTAATTGTACAAAGTACAATCGAACTCAATGTTTACATTGTTAAATACATCAAAAGAGTACAACAGAGTTTTGCTCCGCTGCCTTTTTAAAAACATACGCTAGCATGCATGCATGTATTAGCATGCTACCGCATGTTTTAAGCTAGCGTATGTTTTAAACATGCCTGCGCCCAATAATACGGTGCACCTTATGTCTGTGTTAGATACAGAAACAGCACCCGTAACTGAGACTGTGCCTTTTAATACGGTGCACCTTATGGTCGTGAAAATACAGTAGTTACTTTTCAATAGTTTTGTAAACATAAACGCAGTTTCAGTTCGTTAGTTTTTTTTTTTTTTTTTAAGCACTCATTTTTCTTTTATTTCATGAACACAAATAAATTATTTACTATGTTACTATGTCTTTCTCGAAGGAAAAATATGAAACCTGAGATGTTTAGTTAGGGGTGCTATCTAAATTATGACAGTGCATGACGAAGCCATATGTCATTTTCATAGCAAAATAAACCTGGAAACAAGTAAAAAAATGAACAGTCCCATGTTAAAGCACGGGTTACGTCCATCAGTTTTTACCAAGTATGTCATTATTTTTATATTTTTCAGGCAATCAGATGCTACTGATATTTGCACTATTAATGTTTATAGACACACTGCCAAAGGACAATGAATTCTCAGTACCGTGTTACTTTACAAAACAAGTTTGTGTGTGCATCCTCACCAGTGCCTGCATGTCATACATGTCTCCCAGATGATCCCAGATGACCGAAGAGGAGATCTGTCGGCCGATGTTCTGACTAAACTTGTCTCGGATGCAGATCATGTGGAAGTGACGGTTCACTCCTGCACATGCACACAAACACACATGCACGCACACACACAATTACTTAGAGCTAATCAACTGAATGAATTAGATGCTTTTTCCCCACTGCTTGAGGATGAAAGTAAACAATGATGAACAATGCCGGAAAAATGCAATGGTTTCACTGGAACAACATGTCCCATGATGCTTTGCAAACATCTTCCTATTTGTGCCTGCATTGTACTTGTTACTTTTAACTTTGGGTGGTAGGGATGTAAATGATTCACTCAAGCCCGATTCGATTCGATTTTCAGTTCTCGATTTTTGATCCCATTTTTTTTTGTTATAAAGTGACTCATTTGATAACTTTGACTATTTAACTACATTTTTATCTTGTTAACAGTGCTTTGTGGTTAAGGTTAATATTCTGCCCTCGCAACACGTTCTCAGCTTTTGTGCAGTGAGATAGTAAGAAGAATGAAGCTCCAGAAGCTTTATTGAGGATTCGTGTTGATTATTTTACTATTTTCCTTCACAAGGAGGTTTGTCCTTAAAGGTCCCATAGTATGAAAATGCACTTTATGGGGTTTTCTATCAATAATATGCATCCCCGGCCTGTCTACAATCCAACCAGGTATGAAAAAAGTTCGTCCGCAACTTCTTTAGCTTTCTCCTCCTTTCTAAAATGTGTGCTTCAAACGGGCAGATTAAACTTCCGTGACTTAGTGACGTCAAAAAGACACGGAAGTGCACTCGACCCAGCCCCCTCGGGTTCTGGCACCACCTCTGGTAAAGGTTTGTCACGCCCACTGAAATTCGAGAAGCTGGCTGCTCCTTTCTTTTTCTCCCCTTGCTCGTAAATGCTCCGTGGAGAGGGGAAACAATGATCAAGAAAAAGTGGTTGCTTCCTTCGTCCCAAGTCTTTGAGAAGACAGTGGATTAATTTTATTTTTGAAGGACATGTACCGACATAATTTCTCAAAGGACTGTTTTGTTAGTGTAAGTTTAACATTTTTGATTTAGCCTTCTTCCCTATCCTTTTTAATAAGAGATGTGTACCTTCTACCATAATACTGGTGTGTTTTTAGTGCCTAAAGTGGGAGCTACATTTGTCGTGTGGAGGTTGTTTGGTTACAAGAGGTCAGATATGATAAAGCAGACGGTGGTTGGATAATTTGAAGCGGTTGCGTTTTGTTTTATATATATGTGTATATATATATATATATATATATATATATATGTATGTGTGTTTCCATAGTCCAAACACAAAATTTTCTGTGGACATTGAAAGATCAGTCAAAATGCTTAAATCGGCTGGCACTGGCGACATCCCGTTTCTGAAAACGTCTGGCAGTCAAAGAGTTAAAATAGTTCTCAAATGTGTAAAAGACATGTCTGTATTTTCCTTTTGTTCTGCTCCCATTGGCCACTCGTTTCCATTAACAACATTAGCACATGGCTACCATGACCGAAATCAATGCCCCTTCGAGAGAGAGAAGGGTATGGCCAAAGCGTGGCCTAGTGCAGCTATTTGCATAAAAGTGACACACCCCTAAAACAGGCTGTTTTGAACAGTGTTTTTTTTGGCTGATTTAGGGACAGCAAAAATATTAGATCCAAAGTCAATTTTGACGAATGCATGTCACAAACATGTATTTTACACATTTGAGAACTATTTTAGCATGTTGAAAAGTTTAATAATATGAGACCTTTAAACTTATTTTAATCTTCTAAAATGTAGTGAAATACTTGTGTATGTCTTTATGGATTCTGATTTTAATTGATGTAAAGGGGATGACTAACTTTATAATTTTGCTTCTTTCTACCTTTTCTCAAACTTGCATCTTATCATATTGTGCTTTTTCTCTTTCCTTTGTTAGGTTTTTATTGCTGTGCTAGTTTGAGACAAATCAAATCAAAATCAAATGGCATAGACAAAACAGATATATGTTCAACAAGTGTAACAATGAGGCCCTCTATTGGACTAAAAGGACACTACATCAGCGACACCTATTTCACCGTGCCACAGGCGATAACACACAGACGATAAATTACCCCATTAAGTTAACAGGGAGCCAATTACAAAACATTAAATTAATTACTTACAAAGATCTAACCAAGTTTTTACTGGCGTCTATAAAGACCCGCCAAACAATACCGGATATCCGCAAAACGTGTCTGTCCCCAAAAAGGCTGGACCCTTTACCCTGGACAAAATGATGTTCACATTAAAGAAAAACATTTTTTCCCCCCTCAATGTTTTCTTATAAAGTTATATGACTTGTTTTGCTAGCCGTTGCTTGTTGCAGACAGTTCTTGTTAAAGTAAAATTAAAATATCGTGTTAATATATCTTGAGTCACTGTCAATCATATGACATCTGATTCGTAGGTTTATATGACATCATATGAGCCTACGGTATGCAAATTGAGATGACTGTACATCTGCAAATATGGCCATGCTGCACTTCCCCCAAAAATGGTGCGACCAACTGAAAAAGTAAAAAAAATTTGGGGGAGCCCTCCAGGCACTGCCGACCCCCCTGCTTGACTAATTAATTTCTGTCGGGCCCCGTCTCTCCGGGAACGACTTAAAATTTTTTTTTTAAAAATCTACCACTTTTTCACAACCCAAATTTGGTATGCCCCCGCTGCTGAAAAAAATTCTAGAGGAAACACTGGGTTGATAATAGAATGCATAGATTACAAAATCCTTAGTTTAATCAAATTAATTTATGTGAAAAAATGTATGCATCCCACAACAAAAACGATTGCATCTAGTATTTTCAATTACTTCCATGACTTTTATGGCTAGCAACATATCTGCTAGGCCTGGAATTGTCAGTCTACTCGGGGGTCTTATTTGTGCAAAATATTCTTTAATCAATTTGTTAGAAAACGTACTTTTTTGTGTGTACTAATTAACAAATCTTGCTTGCAGTCAATGGCCCACACGGGACTATTTCGTTGTATAATATTCCATAGAAAATCTTGATTCTGAGAGGGAACTAAAGGTGTTCTTACAACCATGATGGTATGTATTATGCTGAGCACTGTATGCGTGTGTATTCCTAAAACACAAAATCACCATAAACCCCAGATCGAATTACTGAGGAGCCGTGATCACTTAACTGTCGTTCTTATGTTGGACATTAGATGGCGATAGTGCGAGTACAAAACAAGTAGCTAAGCAGTATTAGTTTATTTTCTCGTTCATTTATTGATTTGTTATTTAATTAAAAGAATGGAATATAACGTAACAACAAATGAGGCCCAATAGAGAACGTATTCGGTACTGTAAAAAAAAAAAAATATATATATATATATATAATACTGACAAAGGGCAACAGCAAATGAGCAGAAATCGAAAGGGTTTTAGCTAATTGACTTTTATATTTACTCATAATCAAAAACATTCTAAAAATCTGCACTTACAAACGTATATAGTTATTCTGAATAATAAAGAATAACGTGGTTAACAATTAATTCAATTTGATAAACGGAAGTCAACAGACAGAGGAGCTAAAATAACAACACTATGCTACTAGAATTTAGCCTCACCGACAGGCTTGTGTCCGATCATGGCATGGAAGAGGCAGACCTCCACCTCGTGGCTCCACACCACCGACTCCTCACCAGGTACCAAGGCCGCGTCCGGGGGCTTCTCGTCGGCCTGTCTCTGTGTCACGTCAGCCTCCCCCATCGTCAAAACAACAAAAACTAAGACTTGGCCCGGCTCTAGTTTTGGGTGGAGGATGTTTTGTTCTGTGTCAGCCGGAAGTGACGGACTTCATGCTGCATTCAAGGAAAAGTGGGAAGTCGGACTTTTCGGACAACACAAGATTGAAAAAATCCCCTTGTCTTTATCCAACTTTCACAAACAAATGCTGTTGGCTTGGTCTTTGATTTACAAGCACAATCCCCCACTCCCATAAATGCTTTATTTGGAATAGCCGCTACATCTTGTATAAGAATATATCTTTCTTCTGTCCAAATTGGTTTAGTAATAACATCATTTTGGTTAGCCAATTACTTAATGAAGGCTCACTTTTAAGGTAATCAGAATTTCAGAACAAATTTAGCCTTCCTGTTACTCCCAAGAAGTTCGCTACAGTTACGGATGCTATTTCATCTGAAATTTGGCTCCTTTTGAGAGGTGTGGGAAGAAATGTCTCTTTGCCTAAATTGGACCCCAGGGCAACTTCAATAGGCAAATTTTGTCTAAGTACTTCTGTGTGTAACTATAATCGTAATATACGCTATTTTAAAATACCACGAGATAGATATTTCTACAACTCCGTATGCAGTTTCTTAGTGGTCTGGTTTTGCTGATGGTTTACACTGGGGAAAAAAGGTCTCTACCATACAAATATATTTTAACAAATAAAGTAAGGACGTTTTTCTTCACAATTATACATAGGTATTATCCTGTCAAAAATTATCTTCTTAGGCTCAAAAAAGACATTTGCGTTGATTGCTCATTCTGTGAAATTTTCCCTGAAACATTGGTCCACCTATTATGGCATTGCACTTATACCAACAGCTTCTGGAAAGATGTGTTTTATTATTGATCATATTGACTCTTCAGTTTTTCTGGGAAAAAAAATATATTGTTTGGTTTCTGTAATGATAGTGAACAAAACAAAAAATGTTTCTTATTCACTTGATGAATATTTCAGGCAAAATTTAATATACACAAAACCAAAGTCAGTCATTCAAAACCTTTGTTTTTGGTGCGATAAAAACTGTGGCTTTATGCTCTTTTTTTCATTTTTTTATTTAAAGAATCCCCCTATCTAATTTGTTTGTTTGTTTTTTTCTGTATTAATAACATGTTTGTGTAGTATTTACAAGTTGTTTGTGTAATTTGTTTGAAAATGTTCAATAAAGTTATATGAATAAAAAAAATTGAGACAACATAGATATCATATAAGAAGACTAGATGTGGACTTCCGGCAAGATGGCGCTCTGAGCGGTTGTGTCCTTCGTTTCTCCTTGGTGAATTCCCTTCAAAACTGAAAATATACTCTTTAATCCCACTCAAATCGACTGAATCATTGAAGTTTTTTGTTAACACTCTACGACAAAAATGCCAGGTCAGAAGCCAACTATCGAAACAAAGCGACCTCATGTATGCTGCGGCTGATCAGCCTCCAATGGAAACGGACCGCAGCAACAAGAAAAGGACCCGCGATGTCTCGGCTCCCTCTACGCCAGGGGTGGGCAAACTTTTTGACTTGCGGGCCACAATGGGTTTGAAATTTTGACAGATGGGCCGGACCAGGAGCATTTGGACCTCATAGCACAGTAAAAACACACAGATAAATGTACAACCCAATTTACTTATAGTTTGCACTTAGGACTGCGTTTTTCAAATGTGCAAAATCCACATATTTAAAACAGCTTTTCCAATAGCTTCATTTTTATTGTTTTAGCTCAACTTTTGCTGTGTTTTTATGCTTTGTAAAGTGACCTTGGGTGTTCTGAAAGGTGCTGTTTTTAAATGAAATGTATTATTATTATTATTATTATGATTATTATAAAATAGCCCTAATCCAGGTAGTACGTTTGCCTCAATGAATATGCAAGATGCGGCATTTACACACTATTTGGCAAAGTGGGAGGAGAAATGTAAATAGATTATAATAGCACATACACTGTGATCTGTCAAACCTGGTGACTGCATCTATTATTAATAGATTTCAATTCAAGGCGTAAAGTTAAAGAATTTTTTTCCATTAGCCCACCCATTTTTAACCCGGGCCCACAGTACGTGTGACACATGCGGCTGCATGATAGCCTCTGCTGCCTGTCACGCGCTGAGGACAAAGCTCGTACATCCAATCCGTCTCTGACCACTTTTCCATCTCCGTGGGGGACGCATAGCACACGGTGTTTGTGCAGCAGCTCAAAAAGAAGCCAAAAGCCAACGAGGAAATGCTCATAGAAGTGCTCGACGCACGCCCCGGGGATGTATTCACCAATATCAACAGTCTCCTTTATGCGCGCTCCTCACCTCACCCATGACAACATGTAGAAAGACTATCTTCAGCTGTCAAAAGGATCAAAACACGCAACAGTGCCACAATGTTGACTGATAGAATGAACTCTTTGTCCCTGCTTTCTTTCAAAAAAGAATTGACCGATTCTCTGGACTATCAGGACATTATTGCTGCGTTCAACACAAAACCATGCCGTCTCCTGCTGTAAATGTCCAAATCCAGGAAGAATTGTATTTTATGAATCAGTTATCTTGAGTTAAGCTTACTGTCATTCTCCCGTTTATTTTAATAAATTGCAAACGTTGTTAAGAATGTGCCCTGCGTATCTATCTGTCCCCTTTCTGTGCGTAAACGAGCTTATCAGTGAGACCCTGACCCAGTGATCATATTTTCCGGGTGTGTAGAAGTTACACAGCAGTGACTCTGGTGTAAAACATAATCTGCACAGGAGTCTGAGGGAAGTGGATCCCAACACCAGTCATCCACTGCTCGTACTGCTGCAGCTGGAGAGCGCGTTCTCCAGCTGCACCCGTCACTCACAGCAGTCCTTCACTTTACGTGAGACCGCGCCAGCGATTTTATTTTCTGCGCCCTCGTAATTAAAGAAGCGAAATAACGCCATAAAACCTTGCCTAAATCTAACCTCCCAATTCCAACCCTTAATGCTGAGTGTCAAGCAGAGTGGCAATCGGTCCCATTTTTATAGTCTTTGGTATGACCCGGCCGGGAATTGAACCCACGACCTCCCAGTCTCAGGGCGGACAATCTAACCACTCGGCCCACTGAGCTGAAAAAAAAAAAAAAAGCCTTTTTTTCTAGCCTTATTGGATAAGTTCGGCGGGCCGGATTGAAACGCATAACGGGCCGTATTTGGCCCGCGGGCCGGGGTTTGCCCATATCTGCTCTACGCCATCTAAAGAAAAGGTTTGCAAACAGCAGAAACCAAGTGAGGAAGATGTTTCAGGTGCTGTTATTCTTGCTGCGATTAACAACCTGACCAAGAGGTTTGACTCACAAGAAGACCGCAGGAAGGATTTTGATATACAGACGCTCCCCAACTTACGAACGAGTTACGTTCCGAGCGATCGTTCGTAAGGTGAATTCGTTCGTAAGTTGCTTCAGTGCTATATTTTGTATTATAATTTATGTTTAAAGCCTATATAAGTATATTGAAGGTTTATATAAGTATGTTTAAGGCTTGTACAAGTAACCTGCATTGGTTTGTACTGAAAAAAACTTTTAATAAAATGGAGAGAATACGTACAGTACTGTATGTTAGAGAGAGAGCGAGAGACACTTAATGGAAGAACACTTAGGAAGACACACGCGCAGACATGTTCGTATGTACCGTTGTTCGTAACTCGAATGTTCGTAAGTAGGGGAGCGTCTGTAAAGCCAACACAAAACTGTGCTATGCTGGTTTGCCTCACCAAAACGATCAAATTCAACGCAGCAGAAATCAAAGATTATAAAGCTAAAATAGTTGCATTGGAGAGTGAGTTGGGCACTTTGAAAGCTGAATCTGCTGTGCTACAGGAAAAGTGCAGAGAACATGACAACTACAAACGAAGATGGAACTTTAGGATTAAAGGAATGAAAGAAGTAATGAACGAGATGACGAAAGAATCTAATATCTGCAAAAATGCGGTAGTCCAGCTTGCAGAAGATCTTACAAAGGTGATGTGTTGTGGCCACACATCAAACAATCACGTCAAGAGGGCCTTTTTCCGTGGGTCGTGTGGATACATCGACGGCCGCCGCATTACAGCTTGAGTATTGCTTTTCGCAAGTGCCTTACGTGGGAAAATGTCATTATGAGGGAATAACCACTTTCAACGTCATTACATCACTCGAGGCTTAATTTGACTTTTCTTTCTGTTATTGCTGCAAGGTTATCCAGCAAATGAATGTTCTGAAAACCAACTTAAGTTTTGTTTCGTTAAATTCGAGGGGGTCTTAAAGACAAGATCTCAAAAGAAAAGCTTTTTTTGCACAGTAAATGGTCTAAATCTCACTGTGTCTTTCAAGAAACTCACTCCTGTGCCTCAGACGCCATCTACTGGACAACGCAAAAATTTTGTAATTCATTTTCTTTGATTGACATCTGGAGGTCTAAAAAACATAATGCGAGACAGTACTCTTGGATAAAAAGGATCTGTAAGGTCAAGAATTGACCTATGGTTAGTTGCCCCAGAATTGGTCTACCATACCTCAGAAATAATAGGGGCTTTTCCACAGCCGGAACTTTTGGAGAACTTTTCAAATTACCTTGGTAAAATTCAGTTTGCGTGTTATTCCACCAACAACAATTTTCAAGGTAATTACATTTCTCAGGGGGCATCCAAGTAGCATCTCAACAGCAGGGTCTTGCTGAGCTAGGCTGGAATTTTGAGGGGGCGGGCTGCACTAATCAAGACTGATTGGTTGGTCAATTTTTTTTTTTTTGGGGGGGGGGGGGGGGGTACATCGGCTGGGCTCATCAAACTCATACGTCATTAAGCTAATTTGAATAAATTACCAAGAACTCTAAAACGCTGTGGAAACACAATTACAAATTCCCTGCGGAACTTGTTCAACCAAGAACTCCCTTTACCTAGAACTGAAAGATCCTGGACTTGTTTGTGGAAAAGCAGCTTATTTTATCCAGCGCACCCTTTACTGATTATTGCCTACCATGCCTTAATTTACAACCAGATATTACATCTAATAAGAGAAATGTTTATTGGAAATTTAATGCAGACTTGCTGAAAAGCCAGGTCTATTGTGATGCGATTAAAGATTTTTTCTATTTTTTATTCAAGATCAGGCAGAGTTCAATACAATTTGGAAAGGAAAGAAGTACGGTCATAAGGGAACAAGAATTTAAATTAATTCAAGAATTGGATGACTACTGCAAGAAAACCATAATGTTGGATTCGGACAAAGTGGCCTTCATAAATCTGAATTCTAAATTGGATGAAGTAAGTTCTAGGAGAGCCAGGGGAGCCTTCATCAGATCACGAGCCAAATGGATTGATGGATTCAATCTGGTTTTCTTAGAGGACGCTCTATACACAACAACATCAGGTTAGTTTTAGACATAATAGTTTATCGAAAAAAAGTTGAAGATAATGGTTTCCTTCTCTTCTTGGATTTTTGCAAGGCATTTGATCGGGTTGAACATTTTTTTATGCTGGACGTGTTACATTATTTTGGTTTTGGGGATCACTTCTTCACTTCTAATTCAAATGACGTATAGTGAGTGACATTTCTGTCCTGCTCCTTTTTGGTACATGTAAACGTTTCAATGTACAAAGCGGTATCGGTCAAGGTTGTCCGCTGTCACCCTTGCTGTTCATTATGGTTGCAGAAATTCTCAGTATTATGATTAAAAATTGTGAAGACATTCAAAAATTTAATATTTTAGGCTATCAACTAGTTATAAGTCAACTTGCAGATGATACCACCCTGTTTCTTAAAAACGAGACGCAAATTCCTATTGCTCTTCAAGTGATCAGCCGCTTCTCAACAGCTTCTGGCCTTTACTTAAATATTGATAAGTGTGAATTAATGGGTATTCATGACCACCCCCAAGTTTCACTGTATGGTATACCTGTAAAAAAAAACAAGTCAAATATTTAGGAATTACTATTTCAAAATCCAGACAATCTAGTTAAAAATAATTTTGATAATATAGCAAAGAAGCGAGGGCGGCAGGTGGCTGACTGGTTAGCACGTCAGCCTCCCAGTGCAGAGGACGTGAGATCGAGTCCAGGCTTCGGCTTTCTGGGTGGAGTTTGCATGTTCTCGACGTGCTTGTATGGGTTTTCTCCGGTTTCCTCCCACATTCCAAAGACATGCATGACAGGTTAATTGAACACTCCAAATTGTCCATAGGTGTGATTTTCAGTGTGGATGGATGTTTGTCTGTCTCTGTGTGCCTTGTGATTGGCTGGCAACCAGTTCAGGGTGTACCCCGCCTACTGCCCGAAACCAGTTGGGATAGGCTCCAGCGCTTCCCGTGACCCTTGTGAGGACAAGCGGTTAAGAAAATGGATGGATGGTAAAGAAGAGCAAAGGTATTTTAAATATATGGTTGGAGAGGCACCGCTCCATATTTGGTAGGTTGCTGCTGTCTAAAATGGAGGCACTCTCAAGGATTATTTACTCTGCATACTCCCTTGAAGTTCCACAAAATGTTGTTAGACAAGTCAATCAAAATAACTTCAATCTCATCTTGAAAAAAATACATCATTACATAAGAAAAACGATGTTCTCAAATCTTTAGAGGAAGGTGGTCTTATCGCTAATGATTTTGATCAATGAACGGTGCTCTAAAATTAAAGTGGTTACAAAATTTAATTGCCCATATGGATACAGTGTGGTTCAACATCCCCTCCAAAATATTCTCTGCAGTAGGTGGCATCCAATTCCTTTTAAAATGTGATTTTGATTTATCTAAATTGCCCATAAAATGTCCTACAATACTGGAAATTAATATACAATCATAATTTTACACCCCACAATACTCCATTGTGGAACAACAGATATATCCTCATAAAAAAAAAACTTTCTATTTCAAAAACTGGGACAATCATGGTCAGTTCTACACTTAATAGATGACAGAGGGAATTTACTTAGCTTTTATGCTTTTCAGCAAAAATACAATATGGCTTGCTCAGTCCAACAATTCTCTGATGTTATTAATGCTATTCCGCAAGCTCTAATATGTATTCTAAAGCCTCATTTATACAGACGGTATCTACCCTACTCTACTCTACTCTGCTAAAGCCCCGTCTCCACCAACAAATCTACCCAGCTCTACTCTACTCGCTTTTTCTGGTACCTGCTCCCTTGCGTTTAAAAAAAAAAGTAGCCCAGTTCCAAAATGTGATGTAATTATTTTGGAGGCCAATGATTGGTTCAAGACATGTCGTCATCAATGTGCAGCTGCGCAAACCACCACCTCGGGGGACTTCCGGTGACGTCATGAGGCAAGTAGCAACATAAACGTTGAGCTCCGCCGGATGAGATCATAAAAAGCAGTGTCAACGATCTTCGCCGACCATATTTGACTAAGAAGTATATGATGCATTCGTCTACTAGACGTAGAGAATCTAGCAAACAAGAGGCTTCAAAAGAAAAAGACGATAAACAACAGAGACCGCTGAGTCCAGCTAGCATTAGCTCGACTTCTACTAGCAAGGCATCGAAAGCCATCCAGAACAAGTGGTGCCGCTAATGGAGCAGATGAGGAAACACCGAAAAGAAAACCAAGAAGGCCACAGTCAAACTAAAATGTCCCTGGACAGGCTGGAACAAGTAATGGCGGACGTAAAACAACAAATAGGAGAACACGAAGAGAGGATTCACGCCTTGGAGGAAAGGACGAACATGATTGAGGACGCAACAAACTGCCAACAGAGGGCTCTCCGGTACATACTTCACCGCGACATTGAACTCTCAGCTGCATGTGACAACCTCCAAAATAGAACGAGACTAAATAATATCAGGATCTTTTAGATACCTGAGGGAAGTGAGGGGAGAGATATGGCTGGGTTTGTGAAAGATCTACACAAACCCGAGTTGGAGGTCCAGATTGAGAGGGCACACCGCTCACTCGAACCTAGACCAAAAGAGCAGCACCTCCCAGCTTGATCATAGTGAGATTTTTGGATGCAAGAGTTAAAGACGCAGTTATAAGGCATGCATGGAGCCAGGGACAAACTTTCTTTCAAGACAAGAGAGTCTTTTTTTATCAAGATTACTCTCCGGACCTTCAAAAGAGACGTAAAAAGGTTTGTGAAGTCATCAAGGAACTCAAGAAGAAAGATGTACAAGCAAACTGCTTGTATCCAGCAAGGGTGAAACTCAAGTTAAGCACAGGAGAGAAGATCTTTGACACATTGTCAAGTGCTACAGCGACGTTGAAGGACCTGGGCGTCGAGCGTGGCGGAGAGTGGGACAGGATCGAGGAGGAGTTGATGGAGGGATGGTGGAGCAACGCAAAGAAGAAGAATTGGGCGATGTCATCAGCAGACCTCAAGGCATTTCTACAAGGAGAAGATTAAACTACTTCTGAGTCCCAAGGTAGACTAAAACTTGTTTAAAAGTAAAGGTTAGACCAGATGTGTGATACAATATGTCATTATTATGAAAAAAAATATTGTATTAACTGATGTTAAGTTATTGTTGTCACTGAAAATTAACGTAGCTTTTGTTAATTCAGGATGGATATTGGTTGTGAATGCAGCTTTTGATTTTATTTTATTTTTTCGATTCCTTGCTTTGAGTGGTTTACACTTTTTAGACCTTTTTTACATTAAGGTGTAATATGGGTTTTTCTTGCACATAATGTGTGTGTTCCCACAGAGAGGATTGGTCATACTTCTCAGGGTGGGGACAGAACACAGTTTGGATGGTATCTGAGGTGTGTTTGGTTGGTAGGTTGGAAGTTTAACTTATTTTTGTTAAAGTTTTTTGCTTTATTTTTATATTCCCCTTGACATATTTTGTTGATTATAGATTTTTCAAATGCGTACAAAGTGGTGGCAAAATATTGCCTTTCAAATATATGTTCCTCTACATGGAGACACATATTTTGACACAATTTGGAAATTATGACACTCCTTAACTTTGTTAGTTATAATATAAAAGGAATTAACAACCCAATAAAAAGGAAGAAGATCTGAAGCCAGTTAAAATCAATCCAATGTGCTGTGTCTTTAATACAAGAAACACATTTGTCTGAACCAGAACACAAAATTAAAAAGGGAACGTGTGGACCAAGTTTACTGTGCATCATATGGAAGGAAGAAGAAAAGAGGAGTGGCTATCCTTTTTAAGAAATCTGTATATTATGATAATGAAAAAACATTTCAAGATACAGAGGGCCGGTACGTGATGGTGGTGGGCACGATTGCAGGACAGAAAATAACTATCCTTAATCTATATGCACCAAATGAAGATTGCCCACAATTTATCCCAAAAATTGGAGCCCTTCTGGCAGAGGAGGGAGATGGTATCATCGTTATTGGGGGAGATTTCAATTGTACATTAAATAATAAATTAGATAGGTTACCCACAACGATGAAACCGCAATATAGAATGTCAAAAACTTTTATTAAATATTATGAGAGAATTGGGTTTGGTGGATATCTGGCGGCATTTCCACCCAAGAGAGAAAGATTTCACATTCATGTTACAGGTACATGGAAGCTATTCAAGAATAGACTACTTTCTAATTTCCAAACCCCACATGTACAGGGTAAAAAGCAATACAATAGGATCAATAAAAAATTCAGATCATAGCCCAGTTACTATGAAAATTAACTTGAGAGCCGATAGCACTTTTAAATATTGGAAACTTCATGTTTCTTTACTAACAGATGTTCATATAAAACAAGAAATTCAATCAGCCCTGGCTGAATATATTACCCTAAATGTCAGTGTTCTTTAGTGTTATGCGATGCAGGAAAGGCTACGATAAGGGGGAAGATTATATCTCTGGGATCTCGACTCAAGAAGCAAAGGCTAGCTAAACAACTTGAATTGGAGAATGAAATTGAACAATTGGAAAAGGAACATAAAAGAAATAACACAGGAGATACTCAAAAAGCTGAAAGAGGCTAGGTTGAAGTTAGATGAGATTTTGACATATAAAGCAGAAGGGGCACTGAGGTTCTTGAGTAGAAAATATTACGAAATGGGAAATAAGGCAAGTAGATTGCTGGCCTTCCAACTTCGTAAGGCACATTCCAATCAAATAGTTCTAAAATTAGACACCCAGAAACTAATCAGATTGAGTCACACCCTAAAGAAATATCACAAGCTTTTGCAAAATATTATGAACAATTGTATAAAGGTGTGGCTCGAGAATCTAAGATAGATGACATAAATAGATTTTTAAAACCCCTGAAAATGACTAGATTGACAGAGGAGGAAGCAACAGAATTAGTATAACCAATTAGAGAAGGGGAGATTATAGATGCAATAGCTAAATTCAAAAATAATAAAACCCCGGGTATAGATGGTTTCGAAGGAGAATACTATAAAGTTTTGGAGCGTGAACTCACACCCTTATTGTGTAAAGTGTACAATTATGTTTTTAAGTGGCAAAAGATCATGGAGCGGTGGGCTTAACTGATCTAAAACACTATTATTGGGCTGCCCAATTGACTGTAATAGTGTCTTGGATTACCATAGATGAAGAAACGGGGTGGTTTAAAATAGAACAAAGTACAACAAAGGGGATTGCATTGGCGGTACTACCTTTTATGGGTATCAAAGCAGTTCATCGTCTTAAAATTGAGAATGAGTGGGTTAAACACACTCTTAAAGTGTGGGAAATGGTTAAAAAAAACTAGGGATGCCAGAAACAATCTCAAGATGCACGCACGCTGATCTCGGGCAACCCAGAATTCCCCCCGTCATTGTGGGATGGGATATTTCGTAAATAGGACAATAGGGGCCTTACCATAATCAATCAAATGTTTGATGGGACAATGGTCAGATCATTTGAACAACAATTTGGGCTTGAACTTAACAATTTATACAGATACCTTCATAAATAAATACAAATATGACACCTACTTATGAGCCATAAAGAGTGAGATGTACTAAGTACAAGCCCAAACAAAGTATAGGAATATTTCATTTCTGTGGCACAGTCAGTTAGTCCAAATAAGAAACATCTCTCTCATTTATATAAAAGGATATGTTATGACACTTCATTAAATACACTAGATATCAAGGAAAAGTGGGAAATGGAACTGAATACTATAATTCAAGACAAGATATGGTAAGAGTTGTGTAGGGACAGTCACAAAGGATTGAGAAGTCAATTATGGAATGAATTCAATTGGAAATTAAAAATGAGGTATTTTAATACTCTTAAGATTTCTATGTTTGTAAAGGCACCCTTAACTGATAGTTGCTGGAGGAATTGGTTACGATTTACATATCTTTTGGGACTGTCCTATAATTGAAGGATTTTGGAAAAAAAGTAAAAAAAATGGAAAAAATTGTAAAAGTAAATGTTTCGTTAGATCCGGTGGTGTATGTACTTGGAGATGTGACAAAGGGTCAATATGATTCAAGAAAAAGGTATATTTTACAGATTATGTTATTGATTGCTAAGAAAATGATAACGGTCAATTGGAGGACTATTTCTGCACTAACTATAGCACAGTAGAGACAGAGGCTGAAGCAGGTTTATACCATGGAACAAATGACTGCGAGGCTACAAATGACAATAAATCTTTTTACTCGTGTATGGAAATATGTGGTGTCTTATCTGGAGTCTCTTTAGAATGGGTTGTGAAAGCAGAATGATGTGTCTTGGAATATTTAACTCTGATGTTTGAATTTTTACAGTGTACGCATTTTATTTAATTTTATTTTCTCTCAGTCAGTGTTATTCTTTTGATTAAGGTGTTTGTTTTATTTGTTATCGTTTAAGCGTAATGGTGTGTTAATTGTGAAAATGGAAAATAAAAAGTTAAAAATTTAAAAATTTAAAAAACACCATCCCGGGAAAACAGTTGCCATTAATGATGAAGAGAGGACAACAATGGCTTCCAAACAGACTAATGCTTGAACTTTTGAGGAGGTGCAAACCTTTTTAACATTATTGAATGCAGTCTTTTGTTTGCTGCAATATTCATTCGATGTCTTCAGGCTGAAATAAAGACATTACTGGCAAGGTGAGGAGGGGTTCCCGGGTGGTGGCCATGGCAGTGGAGACGCACTGCTTTTTGGTGTAGAGCCAAGTACAAACCCAATTCCCAAAAAGTTGGGACACTATACAAATTCTGAATAAAAACTGAATGCAATTATGTGGAAGTGCCAAATTTCTATATTTTGTTCACAATAGAATATAGATGACAGGTCAAAAGTTTAAACTGAAAAAATGTATAATTTTAAGGGGAAAATATGTTGATTGTAAATTTCATAGTGCCAACAGCTGGAAGACCAGTTACCACTAATGAGGTCCGTTGGCAACTTGATTGGAGTATAAAAAGAGCTTCTCGGAGTGGCAGTGTCTCTCAGAAGCAAAGATGGGTAGAGAATCACCAATTCCTCAAGGGTCATGGTTAAAAAAAATCATACTGGATGCCCATGATCTTCGGGCCCTTAAACGGCACTGCACCGCAAACAGGAATGCTTACTGTAAGGGAAATCACAGAAGGGGCTCAGCAATACTTCCAGAAAACATTGTGGGTGAACACAATCCACCGTGTCAGCCGCCGTTGCCAGATGAAACTCTATAGTACAAAGAAGAAGCCATTTCAGAAGAAGACCAAGAAGCGCATGTGTTTATCTGGGCCAGGGGTTATTTAAAATTGAGAGTGGCAAAGTGGAAACCTGTTTTGTGGTCAGACAAATCACGATTCGAAGTTCTTTGTGGAAAACTGGGGCGCTATATCATACTGACTAAAGAGGACAAAGACAACCCAAGTTGTTATCAGCACTCAGTTTACAAGCCTGCATCTGTGATGGTATAAGGTTGCATGAGTGCGTGTGGCATGGGCAGCTTCCACATCTTAAAAGGCATCGTCAATGCAGAAAGGTATATTCAGATTCGAGAACAACATATGCTCCCATCCAAGCATTATCACTTTCAGAGAAGATCTTGCATTTTTCAACACGATAATGCCAGACCACATGCAGTACCAATTACAACATCATGGCTGCGTAGGAAAAGGATCCGGGTATTGAAATGGCCAGCCTGCAGTCCACTTCTTTCACTTATAGAGCACATTTGGCGCATCATAAAGGGGAAGGTGCAACAAAGAAAGCCCAATACAGTTGAACAGTTAGAGAGACGCGTGTTAGACAAGAATGGGACAGCGTTCCTATTTCTAAACTTGAGAAACTTGTCTCCTCGATCCCCAGAAGTTTGCCGACTGTTTTAAGAGGAAGAGGGGATGCCTCACAGTGGTGAAAATGGCCTTGTCCCAACTTTTTTGAGATTTGTTGACAACATGGAATTTAAAATCAACATAGTTTTTTTTTTTTTTTAATGCACCACATACACTCACTGACATGCCTGGGAGGCAGGTGGATTGGAGCGTGGGGATATCATTTCCCTCTGCTCCGGTTCACCTGCTCCCAATTTTAATGCACCACACACACACACTTGTATATACACTGGGTGGGGTCACATTCAAGGTGTAGGGGTAGAGTTCGCCAGTCGGCGAGCTGGCGAACTCAGTAACAGTGTTAGCTTTCGCTAAGAACGCTGGAGTGACGACCGGGGCCTTTCCCCTCTGGGCCTGGGGTTCGTGGGTGCCGCCCGTCCCAACGTGCCCCCATCTGCCCTTCTGCCGGTTGGTGGGGGTGGGGTCGGTGTGTGGGTGTGTGTGTGTGTGGGGGGGGGGGGGGGGGGGGGGGGTTGTGGTGGATGGCAAAGGTGGATGGGGGGTGGGGGGAGCGGGGGCTGTGGACCGGTGGGGTGCCTGGCAGGCCTGCAGTGTCTGTGGTGTTGCTATCGTGAGATGCTGTGACCATCGCGAGACCTCAGCGAGACCGGGAAACCCCATCATGGCGGCGCCCTGCTGCTAAGATAGAACTAGCTCTATTATGCTAAACTAATTCGAATTTAACCATCATATATCTTGGCTTTTCTCTTTTCTCTTTCATCCGGCAGATTTTGAATACCACCCAGCGTGGAGGACCTTGAACGCTTCATCGACGGATATTTTTACAACTGCGCGATGGAGGATTCTTCCGTCAAGAAACCGTCGAAGAAACCCTCTAAAAAGAGAAAAAATGACTCAGCGACGGACACGGACGACCTAGCCACTACGGAGGTTTCGGTCAGTATGCTGGAGTCCATAAATAAAAAACTAGATGTCCTCTCCCTAATCAGCGAGGATGTCAAAGAATTAAGGGTAAGCTTGGAATTCGTCAGCCAACAGGTAAGTGACCTCCAACGAGATAATGCCGAGTTACGCTCTTCACTCGCGGCTGTTTCAGCCGAGTTAGAAACCGTTAAAAAGGAAAATAAAACGCTAAAAGAAACTGTTCTGGATGTCCAATCCCGTAGCATGCAGGATAATTTAATATTTTCAGGTATATCTGAGAATACCTCTGACAATCCAGAGGTTGAGATAAGAAAAAATTATGACGACGACGATAAAAATTGCTCAGGAGACGGTAAATAACATCTCTTTTCACCGGGTACATCGGCTTGGAGCCCGTAGGAGCAACAGACCCCGTCCTATTATCGCCAAGTTTGAGCATTTTAAACAGAAAGTATTTGTTAAAAGTAAAGGACGGGAGCTTAAATGGACCTCATTTGGAATGAACGACCAATTCCCTAGAGAGATTAATGAGCGGCGAAAGGTACTGTTTCCTATAATGAAACAAAATAGGCAGGAGGGTAAACGGATGGTCGTTGATAAACTATACATCGATGACCAACTATTCCGGAACCCCAACTCCACTCCCTGGCTGTTCTAATTGGCATTGGTGGAACTAAACTTTGTTTGATTATTAGATGTATACATATACTGTATATGTGGTTATAAAACCTAAAATATGAATACTCATTATGTTTAGGCTATATTATAAAAATAATAATAATACATAACTATATCTAAAGTATACTTAAACAAAAAAACTTGCTTGGGTTACGAGTTACTGGTGTATTTTAATGTTGTTTAATTCCCCACTAACTTCCTTCACTTTCACCTCCCTACCCGCTTTTTCACTGTTATATTTACTTACACATTTCCTCATATTTTACACAAATTATATAAATCACCTAACCACTTTGATTCTATCCTATAACATGCCAATATTGACAAATGGCCTATACAGATATATACACAGGACTGAGTCTATATTGTTTGTATGCATAAATTAGTTCTGGTTTCCTGGAATGTTTGTGGCGCTCGCTCACAGGCAAAAAGAATAAAAACTTTAGACCATCTCTTAAAATTAAAAGCAGATATTTGCCTCCTGCAAGAAACCCACCTACAAAAATCTGAAGAAAAATTACTTATTGATAAGAATTTTAGCCAAGCGTACTCTGCCCCTTATAACAGTAGACAAAGAGGAGTCTGTATACTCATACATAAGAATTTACTCTTTACTCTAAATAATACAATAACAGACCTAGAGGGCCGATACATTATTATTCAGGTGACTATATTTAATAAAATATATACATTTGGTAATTTATATGCCCCTAATAATGATGATCCGGCCTTTTTCCATGAATTTTTCTCTCAGTTGTTTGATTTAGCAGCGAACTCTACTATTATTATTGGAGGAGGCTTTAACACAGTCTTAAATCCATTAATAGACCCTTCTAATAACACAACATGTATGAGGCGATTACAAGCTACTAAAGTAATAGGGGAATATATGGATGATTTTGGCCTCGTCGACAGCTGGAGACTTAAAAACCCAAATAAGAAGGAATTTACTTTCTTATCCGCTGTGCACCGGTCTTTTTCAAGAATTGATTATTTTCTTACAAATAACTCTATTGCTGATAAAACTGTTACAATAATACATCCTATTATTATTAGCGACCATGCACCAGTCTCCCTTTCCCTACAAGTTGATTATACCTTTAAACCACCACCAACATGGCGTTTTAACATCTCACTGCTAAACAACGCAGAGTTTGATAAAATTATGAGGAAAGAGTGGGCAGACTTTTTGGAAATAAATGACTCTCCAGACCTATCGCCATCTCTTCTCTGGGAAGCTGGGAAAGCAGTAATTAGAGGTAAAATTATATCATATTCATTTTATAAAAAGAAACAGGATCAAAAATGTGAAAAAGACTTGGAAGATAAAATTAAACAACTGACGGATGAGTACGTAATAAACCCAAATAACCAAATATGGACTGACTTACAAAATACAAAAATACAGTTAGACGATATGCTAACTAAAAAGACAGAGTTTATAATACAACAATTGAGATACAACAACTTTGAATATAATAACAAATCAGGTAAATTTCTTGCAAACCAACTTCAACGCAATAGGGAAAAATCTCTTATAACGGCTATTAAAGGGACAACTGGTGAATGCACACAATCACAAGAAGAAATTAATCAAATTTTTTATAACTATTATCGCAACCTATACTCAGAAACTAACAAGCCTAACCCTGAGCATATTGAGGCATTCATCAGTAGCTTAAATATGCCTCAGTTAACTACTGAATATAAAGATATGTTAGATGCGCCACTTACTATAAACGAGTTGTACAGTGCTCTAGATAGTATACCTAATGGCAAAGCACCTGGCCCGGATGGTTATCCGGCTATATTTTTTAAGCACTACTGGTTAATGCTTGCTCCACTATTCTTAAGAGTAGTAACAGAAATTAAAACTAATGGTTACATACGTCCACACATGAATACAGCAGCAATTAAACTTTTATTAAAGCCAGAAAAAGACCCCACCCTTCCATCAAGTTTCGATTTCACAAATTAAAACTGATATTAAAATTATTACTAAGGCTTTCACATCTAGACTAGAAACAGTAATCTCGACAATCATTCATAGCGACCAAACAGGCTTTATTAAAGATCGTCACTCTACTAATAATATTAGGAGGCTCTTTAACCTTATTAGCATGTCACAGCGGCATGATAAGAAGGCAGTTATTATATCATTGGATGCAGAAAAAGCTTTTGACAAAGTTAACTGGTCCTTCTTTGCTGTTTTAAATAAATTTGGCTTTGGGAAATCATTTATCCACTGGATGTCAGTATTATATGATTCTCCCAAAGCTACAGTTACTACTAATGGGATTATATCTCAGAGTTTTACTCTACAGAGAGGCACAAGTCAGGGATGCCCACTGTCCCCTTTATTATTTGCAATATTTATTGAGCCACTTGCATTAGCCATACGCCAGGAAAGAAGGATTCAAGGAATTCACTCTGGGGTAACAGAACATAAAATGAATCTATATGCCGATGATATTTTACTTTATTTAGAAAACCCTGCTATTTCGTTAGGGAAAGTATTTAACTTAATAACTAAATTCTCACTGTTATCAGATTATTCTATTAACTGGACAAAATCAACACTTCTACCTATTACAGAAAATTCATGGAACCCTGCAAGCCAGGACCCACACTACTCATTTCCTATAGGTAATTTAAAATACTTATGCATAACAATCTCACCTAAATTAACTGATTTTATTCATTTAAACTTTTCTCCACTTCTGGATAACATTCATAGTGACTTGGAACGCTGGAATAATCTTCCTATTTCTCTAATAGGACGAATAGCCACCATTAAAATGAAAGTTTTACCTAAAATAAACTATTTTTTCTCAATGATTCCATTTAAACCTACGGCTAACTGGTTCCAGTTGTTGGACTCAGCCGTTACAAAATTTTACTGGCATAAAAAAAAAGCAAAGATTAGTCTATCTACTCTTCAGAAAAGTAAATCCAAAGGCGGTCGAGAGGCACCAAATTTTATGTACTACTATATAGCTAACCAGCTACAATATATCATTCTATGGGCACAACCCAACAGAGATACTAACTGTTGGCTGGAACTAGAACAGAATGGTTGTAATAACCTCAGACTTCTAGATTTACTCTTTATTACAACATCGATTAAGCGACATAATTGTTTTTAAAAACCCAATGATTTCCGCCACCCTGACTGCCTGGTGGAAGGCATTAGAAATTACAAAAGCCCAAGTGGAGCCCTGTGGGCTTTCTCCCCTATGGCATAACTCCGACTTTCGACTTAACAACCAATCGTTTTATTTAGGTGTGTGGGAGCAGAAAGGAATTACACATCTCCACCATCTCTTCTCAGATAATATATTTATATCATATACATCCTTGCTCCCAAAATACAAAATAACAAACGGAAATTTTTTACATTATCTGCAAGTTAAAAGTATGATAAAGAAACAAATTCCAACACTTCAGGGTACGCTCCAACCGCCTGTTTTAGCTAAAGATATTACCAAGCTTTCTCCGACAACAACAAAAAAAACTTTCAAAAATATATAAGTTACTTTCATATACGGATAAAATGTCTTTACCCATCTCAAAATGGGAGACAGACTTGTCTATAGCTCCGGAATCTGACTTTTGGATTCAAGTTTGTGAAAATGCATTTAAAATGACACAACACACAAATTTACAACTTATCCAATATAAAATTATCCATAGAACATACATTACTCAATATATGATGAAGAAAATGGGACTCTCCGACTCCGACATTTGTCTCCAGTGTTTACAAAACACTACAGATACTTATTTTCATGCTTTATGGTTATGCACTCCAGTTATGTATTTCTGGACTAAAACTTTCCGCTATCTTGGACTGTAGGATACCTTTATCTCCAAACTTGTTTTTGCTAGGTGACTTAACAACAACTGACTTACCACACAAACAATTTCAATCTACACTTGTAGCCCTTAATATCGCAAAAAAACCCACTTCTTGTTAATTGGAAAAATAAACAAACTCTGAATATCGACCAATGGTCTAACCTCCTCATAAATCCCATTTTAATGGAAAAAATATTGGCCTCAAATAAAAACCAAATATCAAAATTCATAGAAATATGGTCTACGTATATAGAATATTTTAACCTAATTCTGGTTATTTAATTCTGCCTGTTAGCGAGAGCCACCACATCATGATAACTTACATTGATGTTTCTGTATTTGGCAGTTTGTAACTAATGGTTGTGTTTTTATAGTCAGGAACCCAGTTGCTGCCAACAGGATCGAGCAGATTCACCTCCAATGGGCACTAAGGGTTAATATTCGGATTCACTGCATGCCAAGGGGCTAATTCTACAGGTACTGTCCCCCCCTGGCTGGGCGTGGGCGGGTCTGCCCCTCTGTTGGCTGCTGGGTGGCGGCTGCGTCTTGGCCGTTCCCTGGGTCTCTTGGGGGGTGCTGCGTTGCGGGGCTCTCCCTGGCGCGGTCCGTCGCTCTGGGCCCGGCGACGCGGTTCGGGGCCTGTGGGCCGCCGGGGTGCCCCGTGGTTCCCTCTCCCCTCCCCCTTCCTCCCCCTTGCTTCCTCTCCCTCCTCGCCTCTCCCCGCCCGTCCTCCGCTTCCCTGTCCCTTCTCCCTCGTCACCCTTCCTCCTCCTCTCCCCCTCTCTCTGCGGCCCTGCCGCTGCCTCCTGCCCTTCTTGTCGTCTCCTTCCCCGTCCCCTCCCCCTCCCCTGTCCGCCTTCCTCCCCCTCCCCTGGGCCGGGGGCTCCATCCATGGCCCGGGTCTCGGCGCTCCGGGGGCCGGGATGGTGGTTGGTTTGGTGTTGTGCCCGCCCCGCTCCGGTGGACCTCCTGGCACCCCAGTATCCGGGGGGCGAGCCATATCGCCCCGCCGGGCTGGTCCCATATGCCCGCCGGGGTCCCGGTGGGGTGGATTGGGGTTTGGTGGGCGGGTGCGACTCCCGCCCCCGCCCGGTTGGGGGGGGGGGGGCAGCTGGTCGCTCCTCTTAACTCACTGCACTAGTTTTGCACAATACACTTTTATAGACATATAGGGCACACTTTGGGGGGGAGTGGGGTGGGGTGGAAACACCGTCTTCGCCCTACAACTCCCCTCCAATTTTAATGCACCACACAACTGGGGGGGGGGGGGGGGCGCCATCGGTTGGGGCAGACCGCAGTATGGAGCAGTGCTGCGGTCCCCTGTCCGTGTGTCTCCCCCCCCCCCCATTAATTTTTTTTAATGCACCACATACGCTCATTGACATGCCTGGGAGGCGGGTGGATCGGAGCATCAGGGCGGGGGCTGTGGACCGGTTGGGTGCCTGGCGGGCCTGCAGTGTCCCGTCCTGCTGCGTTGGGTTGGGGGCGCGGGCCGCGTTGGGGTGGGTGGCGCTCCTGCTCCTGGGTTTGCTCTCCGGCCGATGGCTCCTGCGGGGCCCGGGGGTCGTCCTTTGGCGCTGCCGCGGCCTGGGGGGCCCTGAGGTGCTGCGCTTGCTCTGTCCTGGCGGGGGTCGACGGCTCCCCTCTTTGGTGGAGATTTTCAGGCATGCCAGATCCACCACACCAGCATCTACCGAAACTAAGACACAATCTGCTTCTTCCTCAGATCATTGAATCGGTGGAGGCTGGTGTCTGTGGCTCTCACTCTGCTTCGTCTGTCCTTCCTACCTTTCCTCAGTCTCTCCTTTGGGCCCTTGAGGTCTCCCTGATTTGTTGGAATTCAGATGTCTCTGGGGTTGGTGAAGGACTCTGGTTGATGTCTGGTCGGTGCTGGACTTCACTTTCCTTTCTTTTCTTTGGTCCTTCTTCGGGTCTCCTGACGGCCCCACGACTCTGGCTGGATTCTGAAGTGTTCGGTTTAGGTGAACGGTATGGGATTTTTTAATAGGTTTTAAGTGCACTAATGAATACACGCACACACGCACACACGCACACACACACCCACATACTACAAAAAAAAAAAAAAAAACGGAGAGCAATGATGATGACATGTCAAATGAACAATACTGAGCTCTCCAGAAAAAAATAAATAAAAGACTAGAATGGGACAGCATTCCTATTTCTAAACTTGAGAAACTTGTCTCCTCGATCCCCAGACGTTTGCTGACTCTTTTTAAGAGGAAGAGGGGATGCCTCACAGTGGTGAAAATGGCCTTGTCCCAACTTTTTAGAGATTTGTTGACAACATGGAATTTAAAATCAACATAGTTTTTTATTTTTTTTAATGCAGCACATACACTCACTGACATGCCTGGGAGGCAGGTGGATCGGAGCGTGGGGATATCATTTCCCTCTGCTCCGGTTCACCTGCTCCCAATTTTAATGCACCACACACACACACACACTTGTATATACACTGGGTGGGGTCACATTCAAGGTGTAGGGGTAGAGTTTGCCAGTCGGCGAGCTGGCGAACTCAGTAACAGTGTTAGCTTTCGCTAAGCTAAGAACGCTGGAGTGACGACCGGGGCCTTTCCCCGCTGGGCCTGGGGTTCGGGGTGCCGCCCGTCCCAACGTGCCCCCATCTGCCCTTCTGCCGGTTGGTGGGGGTGGGGTCGGTGTGTGTGTGTGTGTGTGGAGGGGGGTTGTGGTGGATGGCAAAGGTGGATGGTGGGTGGGGGGGGGGTCGTGGGGGGAGCGGGGGCTGTGGACCGGTGGGGTGCCTGGCAGGCCTGCAGTGCCCCGTCCTGCTGCGTTGGGTTGGGGGCGCGGGACATGTTGGGGTGGGGGGCGCTCCTGCTCCTGGGTTTGCTCTTCGGCCGGGGGCCCTGAGGTGTTGCGCTTGCTCTGTCCTGGCAGGGGTCGACGGCTCCCCTCTTTGGTGGAGATTTTCATGAATGCCAGATCTACCACACCAGCATCTATCGAAACTCAGACACAATCTGCTTCTTCCTCTGGTCGTTGAATCGGTGGAGGCTGGTGTCTGGGGATCTCACTCTGCTTCGTCTGTCCTTCCTTCCTTCCCTCAGTCTCTCCTTTGGTCTCTTGAGGTCTCCCTGATTTGTTGGAATTTGGATGTTTCTGGGGTTGGTGAAGGACTCTGGTTGGTGGCCCGGTGGGTGGTGTCTGGTCGGTGCTGGATTTCACTTTCCATTCTTTTCATTGGTCTTTCCTCGGGTCTCCTGACGGCCTCACGGCTCTGGCTGGGTTCTGAAGTGTTCGGTTTAGGTGAACGGTATGGGATTTTTTAATAGGTTTTAGTTGAACTAATGAATACACACTCACACGCACGCACATACACACACTCACCCACATACAAAATAAAAAAAATAAAAAAGAGAGCAATGATGATGACATGTCAAATCGGTAAAATTACCGAATGAACAATACTGAGCTCTCCAGGAAAAAAAAGCCCAAAAAATAAAATAAAATCAAAATAAATAAAATCAACATAGTTTTCCCTTAAAATGATACATTTTCTTAGTTTAAACTTTTGACTTGTTCTCTATGTTATATTCTGAATAAAATATTACAATTTGGCACTGCCACATAATTGCATTCAGTTTTTATTCACAATTTGTATAGTGTCCCAACTTTTTGGGAATTGGGTTTTTAGAGCAGAGCAGAGTAGGGTAGAGTCTTTGAAAACGAGGCTTAAAAGGCTCGCTGCTATACTCGCATACTGTCCCTTGTATGCGCTCTTTATCTGTCCAAACCTGTCTCTTTGTAGACAAAAAAATGTAATAACACATTTCTTAGAATATTAACTAATAAATGTTTCCCTTTACCTCTTAGAAGACGGAAATTAATGGAAAAATTTACTAATCGTAATGTTAAGTCAATTAGATGCCAATATATTAGTTTCCCCATTCCACCCAAAGCTAAAGAAGTACAATTTAAAAATATTAACAATATTTATCCCTGTAAGGAATTTTTGCATTCTAAATTCAACATTGAGGACAACGGATGTACTTTTTGCACCAGTAACATAGAAACAGAAGAACACTTGTTTTTTTACTTGTATCTTTACAAAGCTTTTTTGGGACAGCTTCTGTGTATGGGCTGTTTCTAATGATTTGGGCACTGTGCCTTTAACTGACACGGATGTAAAATTTGGAGTAATAATAGACAATAAGGTAAAACAATTTACATTGAATAACTTGATTATTATGGCAAAGTTTTTCATTCATAAATGCACATTTGGAGAGACTAAGCCGACCTTTATTTTTGTTTTCGGAAGAAACTTTCTTACTTTTAATGATTCACTACAATTTTGTAAATCTTAAAAAGCTTTATGGCTTTATAATAACATGGTGACCTTTTTGTTTGATGTATGTTTTTGGTTTTCACCGTTTTGTTTTTGTACTGCTCAGTTGCATGTTTCAATTTTTCTGTAAGTCTGTAAACTAACCCTAGGGCCCCCAAGCCACAAAGGGGCCACCAAGCTCTATGTGTAGTCTTACCTGAGGATGATAAAAATGTCCTGTCTTTATCTGTCGCTAATATTTGTTTATTACATGCCTTTCATGCTTAAAAAAAATAAACATAGGATATAAATAAAATGAACTGTGATGATAAGCGGTTGCTGGTGTTTTTGACAGACACCGTAATGACATCAAAAAGAAGTTTTTAGCGGCACGAAAAAACTGAAGAAAAAGAAAACGGTCAAAGGAGAAAGGATAGCACTTGTTGGTGTTGGATAGTTGGAGGCGAAACTCAATTTTTTTTTATAGTTTATAGTTTATTTGTTTTGTTTAGCCAGCTCGCTAGCCTCTGGCAATTATTTATAGATGATAACCTTCCTAAAATATGCAAATTATTATAGAAAACGCTTAAAAGTGACAAATTTGCAATTGGGTACAAGCTTTAAAAAGACACTGTACATCACAATTTTTAATATAAAAACAGATTACTTTTAATATTCTGTATTACTGCAATATTACTGTAATAAAAAAAAAAGGAATATTCACTATTTGCTTTATAACCTAAGGAGCTATTTTAAGTTAGTTTATTTTCCATTTGCACTTTAAAATGGAGTTTGTTTTGTTGTGTTTTTATTTAAATTAAACGTTTGTCCAAACACTCAAAAGCTGTTTTATTTAATGATGCAAAAATGACTGTCAACTTAAGATGTTTATTTTTAACTGTAGTCTGTTTTGTTCATAAAATCTAATATAATGTGGTATCTTAGGAGACCATCTAGAGGGTTAGGAATCCCTTTATTATAGTTGGGCAAACTAGGGGCCCCCAAACAGCATCTTGCCTAGGGCCCCCATGAAGCTAGAAACGGCCTATTTGTCATTTGTCATCAGCTTCATTTGTTTAAAAAAAAGTATGCAAAAAGACATGGCAAAAAAAAAGAAAGGAGGAATTCTAAGATGTTGTTGTCGTTTCCGGAGGCTGGGTAAAAGGCACGCTACAAATAGCTTCGAGTTTATGTTTTCTGGCGTCTTCCTGCTGAATTAACCAGACACAGCAGGACAGGATTCAAGCACGTCTCTCTTATTTAACTCTCTTCTCGAACAAGGGTCGCTCGGTTACACCTCTCTCCTCTCTCTGCGCTCATGACATGCACAGTACACAAAACACTTCAGCATGTAAAATTAAAATAAATACAAAACCAAAAGTAATAATTCACAAAACAAATAAGTCAATTGCAAGTAAATAAAATAAAAAATACACATTTTCAGGCGTTACACTATGATAATGGCCACACATTGGTCTAAAGACAATAAAAATAAACCGTACCCACTTGATTAAATAAAAAAAAAGAAACAGAAATAAATTTGTACCTGTCCTGTACCTTTCGCAATGTCTGTTTCATTTTGTGTGTGGTTTCCGTAGTTAGCGATCCAATATGGCCGATCTTTTGCGCATGCATGTCACAGATCGTGAGGGGTCACATATCGTGCCTTGACACAGTCCATTGGTGTCCGGTCGTGCTGTCGAGTCCTGCCGGGAGTGACGTCATGCAGCCGACAAATTCGGCCTTCGGAGGACCCAGGCTTGTGAATTTGGACACACGGTCATTCATTACTATGCCAGTTTTTGGGGTTTTTTCATCTTTGAAGCCCTTAAAGCTCTTTTACTGCTACACTTCTTCTTTACCTTTCGGCTTTTCCCTTCAGGAGTCGCCACAGTGAATCAGTTGCCTCCATCTAACCCTGTCCTCTGCATCCTCTGCTCTCACACCAACTACCTTCATGTCCTCTTTAACAACATCCATAAACCTCCTCATTGGTCTTCCTCTAGGCCTTCTGCCTGGCATTTGGAAACTCAGCATCCTTCTGCCAATATACTCACTCTCTCTCCTCTGGACATGTCCAAACCATCTCAGTCTGGCCTCTCTGACTTTATCTCTAAAGCCTCTAACGTGCTGTCCCTCTGATGTATTCATTCCTGATTCTATCCATCCTGGTCATTCCCAAAGAGAACCTCAGCATCTCCATCTTTGCCACCTCCAGCTCTGCCTCCTGGCTTTTCCTCAGTGGCACTGTCTCCAGACCAAACAACATTGCTGGTCTCACCACAGTTTTATAAACCTTTCCTTTAATTTTAGCTGAAACTCTTCTGTCACACATCACACCTGACATTTTTCTCCACCTATTCCAGCCTGCCTGCACACGGTTCTTCACTTCTTTTCCACACTCTCTATTGCTCTGGACTGTTGAACCTAAATATTTAAACTCATCCACCTTCTTGGCCTCTTCTCCCTGTAACCTCACTCTTCCACTTGGGTCCTTCCCATTCACACACAGATACTCCGTCTTGCTACGACTAATTTTCATTCCGCTCCTTTCCATGGCAAACCTCCACGCCTCTAGTTTCTCCTCCCCGTTCCCTGCTCTCGGTACAGATCACAATGTCATCTGCAAACATCATAGTCCATGGAGATTCCTGTCTAACCTCATCTGTCATCCTGTCCATTACCATAGCAGACAAGAAGGGGCTCAGAGCTGATCCCTGATGTAGTCTAATCTCCACTTTGAACTCCTCCGTCACACCTACATTACACCTCACCACTGTTTTACAGTCCTCATACATGTCCTGCACCACTTGAACATACTTCTCTGCTAATCCAGACTTCCTCATATAAAACCACAGTTTTGTGTCGTAAGCTTTCTCCAGATCTACGACGACACAATGCAGCTCCTTCTGACCTTCTCTGCACTTCTCTATCAACATCCTCAAAACAAATACTGCATCTGTGGTACTCTTTTTTTTTTTTTGACATGAAACCATACTGCTGCTCACAAATGTTCACCTCTGCCTTCAGTGTAGCTTCAACTACTCTTTCCCATAGCTTCATTGTGTGGCTCATTAGCTTTATTCCTCTGTAGTTGCAACAATTCTGCACGTCTCCCTTGTTCTTAAAAATGGGCACCAGCTTGCTCACTATCTAAGATCCTGTTGAACAACCCAGTCAGAAATTCTACTGTTACCTCTCCTAGACACTTCCATACCTCCACAGCTATATCATCAGGACCAAGTGACTTTCCACACTTCATCCTCTTCAATGCCCTTCTCACTTCATCCTTACTAATCTTTGCTACTTCCTGGTTGACAACAGTCACCTCTTCTACTCTTCGTTCTCTCTCGTTTTCCTCATTCAAGTACTCTTTCCATCTTCCCATCACACTACTGGCATCTGTCAACACACTTCCATCCCTATCCTTTATTACCCTAACCTGTTGCACATCCTTCCCATTTCTGTCTCTTTGCCTTGCCAACCTGTGTAGATCAGTCTCTCCCTCCTTACTAGCCAACCTAGCATACAAGTGACATAAGACGTGGGCAGACTCTACTGCGGCCAATCTCAATCAGCAGGGGTTAGAAACCTGGTGTCTGCGGACCGGAGAGAGCAGGCTATTTTCGCATTTTTACCTTGCTTGCTGCCAACTCAACTCTTGATTCTTTGTCTCGCCATAGTTCTGCTAGTTTTTGTTTATGACCTAGTTGATTCTCGTAGTTCTCCTGTCCGCAGCGGCTCAGTCCACTCGCGCGTCCTTAGTTGCACATTGCCGATTATAGTTATTCCTTCTGTTTTTGTATTTTGTAGGGATGGCAGAAATGCAACATTGAAATGATCAAATCATTTGAAACGATTGATTCACAAAAATAATCTAGCTCTTTTGGAACGTTCGAAACATCTTCCAACAGCGACATCTGGTGGCCAAGTGTAAAATATTACAATCAAACAGTAGATCAGTGTTGCCAGCTCCCCAGTAAGGAAACTAACTATTGGCTGGCTGTCATCACCAAATTTACACAATCGGGCTATAATTGTAATGGATGCCATAAGAGAGAGAAATAATATCATGGGAAACAAAAACTGAATAATCCCCACCGCGTCAAAATAAGTATGAAGTACAAATGAGCTTTTTGTTGCTGATGCTTGGTTTGTTTTTAATTTTGCCTCTCAACATGACTTAAATGCTTTAATGAAACCCCCAGTGCCATCACATTTAATCAAAAACTACATTTCAACAGGCTACATTTCAAAGGCTGTTTTTTGCGACTCGGCATCAAGTTTTGACAGAAAGTATTAGAGCGGAAAAGAATAACCTGCAAAAACATGACACCCGTAGCGGGAATTGAACCTGGGTTACCTGGATAACAGACCTTTTTCTCAGCCCATTGTGCGGGTGTGTTACCGCTAAACCAACCGCTACGTTCAAAGCGTTCAAGAGGATGCTGACATTTTATCATGTATGGCGATGAATCAGCTGGGCAATTTTACATACGAAGTATATACTTAGGTTGGATTTAGTTCAGATTTAAAACATTTTAATATAGTGCGATGGTCAGATTTTATTTAATTTTAGAAAAAGCACTTGCTGAACAATGTAATGTTTGGAGGTGTAAAGGAACGCGAAAGGCAACTGTCACGTGGCATCCTCAATCTGAGACAGATTCAGGAACGCGATTCGAATCACCAGCCTGGGTTTCGGTACGTACCAAAACGCAGTTTCGATTTTGCCATCGCTAGTATTTTGTTTTGTTACTTTAAACTATTCTAGCCCGCAGCGGTTCTGTCGTTTTTTTTGATAAGAGCCTTTTAGTGTCTCGCTTTTTGTTTCTTTTTTGCTTCTTTGCATTTTGTTGTTTCCTTGGATTGTTCCATACGCCTTTTCTTAAATTAAAATCTAGTAGTTTTGTTACGCGTGTCTGCTTTGGGATCCTTTACACGCACACACACCTCATACGTAACATAATAGCTCGGCCACGATGGATCCTGCATAACCCGATCGCGTCCACCATGCATTATCCAGTCTCTTGGAGGAAAATAGTAATTACATAGCGCCTTATCAAGCTCAAAAGATGCTGGCGCACTGGGCATCTGCCCTGTATGCCAGATGGCCAGTCCGCACAGTCCAGCCCTGACGCCCACTATTGCGGAGGTAGAGACCAAGCCAACCCGCCAATTGTCAAAATTGTGCAATTGACAGAAAATACTGTTGAGGGTCTTCTGCCCAGATTTAGTTATAACTGTTTTAGTTTAGTCATAACTGCATAGATTTAGTTTTAATTTACTTATTTCCTCAGTAGAACTTTTATCTGTGGATGTGTCTTTGTAAGTGCTGTCGCAATTTCTGCTCATGTCGTCATGTCTGAAGGACCTCGTCTGTTTCCACTTCAATGAGCCATTGTCTGTGGTTGAAGTCAATGTGTATCGGATGATATGTTGTAAAAGTCTTATCTACTTCCCCGCTGTCGTCATGTGTATTGAACTCATGGCTGGGGGGTGTTTCCTGGGGTTTTTGGAATACTGCCTTTCAAGATAGTGTAAGAATGCTTTGAGTCCGCTGTAACGACACACTTGCGAGAAGCAGCTGTGTTATGTAAACTCGCTTGTGTCCGGAATATTCTGTAAAATAAATCCTTCGAAGGACCTGTTCACCGATCTCCAGTCTGTATTCAGAAAATCAACATTCTCTCTACCCGAAAAACAACGAACACACGGAGGAAAAAGATTCTTTCTCCAACAATACATATTTCTTAAAACCCCCCAAAAAGCCTTAAAAGTTTCCACAAAAGACGAGGACAATTTGGGGGCAACAAATGCGCCAAAAATACTGAGGAGAAAAAAAATTGTGAACATGAAAATATGCGGGTGCCCACACCGTGAGTATGCAGGGGTCCAGTCCAATGTTTTATTCATCGCAGCATAGTGGTGAAGCTTGAAGTCTTTGAGCAAAACAGAAAATTGCACTTATTTAATCCAACAAAGTCGGTTTGAATAAAAGGACGTTTGTAATGGTTTCTGTGATTAAAAATTCACAAATGTGTTAATGAATCCACTTTATAGCAAACAAACATCAGAAAATACAGCGACACAAATACTTGAGTCGTCTCAGATATCAGTTCTGCTTCTTTATGCGCTGACAAACACCAAAAACATTACCATGCAGTCCTCAACTAAAGTGAGCTGTACAAGAGCAAGATAATTCGTCATACATATTTTATTTTATTTTCTCTACTTAACATCAAGTTACAAAAGGAAAATCGAGCAAAAGAAGCAAAAACAACAGAGGAGGAACCATTTAAAAATTGAGTGAAAGCAGACAGAGCAAACGTAACATTCCAAACTATAAGCACTTCCCAAAATGCTCTTCCAATAGGAACACAAAGAAGAAAAAAACACAACAAAAAACACTTTTCTAAAATAAAATGAGGTTTTATTGTGAAGTACCCAATTGACCTGCTCATAACTCCCTTTTTATTTTAGTAAACCTAAAAATAACACTAATCCTTAAAAAACAAAACAAAACAAAAAAAAGAAAAAGAAAAAGACCTATAATGACATGAACATGTCATCAACATTTGGATGCAGGAGTGCAGATGAGGGCGAGGGTCTTATATAATTAAGTTTCATTATCAAAATAAAGGATTATATTTTACAAAATGCTAGAACAGCCCTTAGAAACAATTTTATGATCATGTGACTTGTGTGACGTGTATTTCTGTTGGGAGACAATTTTTCCATGACAGGCTCAAGCATACCGTTAGATTCCTTAGTAATCATGGTAATTAAAATAATTCAGGGTGGAAAAGGCACATCGAAATTGTGTGTGCTATTGCTGTCCAAAAGATATATTAATAAAAATTAAAACACTGAATTGAATGCTCATGTTAAATCCCTGTATCATTCTAAAAAAGAAAGGACATTTTGAGTTCTAAATTATACGGAAAGGGATTAGGACCATTGAAGAGGAAAAAAAAGGGTTGGCAGGATTCTCACTTTATTCTCAGAATTCTTACTTTAATCTCACTGTGTGACGTAGAGCAATGAATTTAGGGGGGGAAGTCATAAAGTCAGAACTCTGAAAATAATTTTTTAACTCTCAACTTTAAAGTCAGAATGCTGCCAACCTTTTTTTCCCTCTTCACTGGCCCTAATCCTCTTTCATAGAATTCACCCTTGAAGTCAAATTCATTCAAATAAAAATAATTTCTTCCTCGCCTCTACCCATCATATGATGATGACCATCACCATGACCGTCTTGTGAGAAGTCCCTGCCCCCATCTGCTCATCCTTGCTCTTATTGGTTGAAAATTGCCCCTGTGTCCTCAACCCCCTCCGGACAATAAGAGTGCAGAATAGGAAGTGTGACAGGAAGCAGCTGGACGGGATGTGGTGGGTAGAGGCTTGGCAGAATGTGGGTGTTTGCGAGACAGCTGTGGTCAAGTGAATGAATGCTATTGGTCCTTCTTCATTGATTCTGACGAGTCATCTTTAGCTAGCCCCTCCTCCTCAAAGGCTTCCTCGTACCTGGAGGAGAACAGATGACGATGATGATGTTGGAAAGGAAGGAGATGCTAGCAACAGTGGTAGACTTCTGATGGCAAATGCTAACACCAAAGTGAAATCAGGACGGCCCGTCAACATGGCGGCCGTCTGTAAGCGGCGTCGGTGGGAATCAGCGTTCATGGAGTCAGCAAGGCTGGCGGGCGAGCCGCTGATGCTTGGGAAGGAAGTGAGCCTAGGAGAGGCTGGAAGGACACCCTCGGATGACTCATAACTAATTGCCCCAAGGGGAGGGAGGGTGAGAGAATAAAGGGCCCAAGAAGTAGGATTAAAAAAAGGTAAGGAAGGAAGAGAGAAACAAAAGATTACGGGATTACGGTTACAGGATGTTAGCGCTCGCTCATGCAAGTGGAAAAGATCGCGGTGTGTTGTCCAGGCTCTAGTTCCCATTTTTTCAGTGTCATAATAATTTACAGAGATGGGAAAGACACAGCACACAGAGGCGGTCAAGGAGGAGGAAGATGACAAGTAATACTAGTAATAGACTAATACTGAAAACAATGATTGACTGCCAGACGTTTTCAGAAACGGGATGTCGCCAGTGCCAGCCGATTTAAGCATTTTGACTGATCTTTCAAGGTCCACAGAAAATGTTGTGTTTGGACTATGGAAACACACATACTACCAAATGAAAGATTGGACTCATCTTTCATCAGAAAAAAAAAGTTTGTTTCTACCTTATTCCGTTCTTCAGTAATCAACAATAGAAAATGGTTACTTTCACCGAAATTCTCTGTTTTGAAACAAAAAGCAGAGAAAAAGAGCTTTTTGTGAAACTATGTTATTTCATGCACTCTAGTGAATTGTACACTTATTTTTGTCCATGAATGATGCCACAAACACCTAAATAGTGCTTTACTTCTGTAAAACGCTTTCACCAACAATGAAAAAGTGTTTTTAGTTTGCAAAATACGTTTATTTCCATTCAACAGTGTAACAATTTGACAAAACAATTTCGCTAACTATTTACAAATGTGTGCAACTGTGGTACTACTTACAATTATGTGGATGTTTCAAATAGTTTTTCTTTTTGTAACGCTCTCCTGCGTGCAAGGAGAGGGACCAGGATTTGCACAACAGATTACTTTCACTTTCGATTGTCCCTTTCGCGTGCAGACGTTACACTTTCTTGACGGCCTTTTTTTCCGGGGAATAGCAAGTAGCAGACTGTACCCACTCCTCCGATGAATATGCATTGGACTCGGGGCACTCTTCGTCGTCCAATTGAACGTCCGCCTGAGCGTGCTCCGCGTTTTCCGGTATTAGCATCGCTAGCTAGCCCGTGAACCTTTAAGACGTCGTCATAGCCGCCGCGTCAGCGCTTCCAACTTCGGCGTCAACCTCGGAGTCACCATCATCATCATCATCGATGATGATCATCGTCATCATCAATGTGCTCTTTAGCGTTGGTCGATGCCTTTCGTCTTTGAAAAAAATTCCCAAGTGTGAGCTGCTTGCAACCGCCATTGTTTGCTTCATCAGCCATCTAGCTCCGCCTCACGTCTTCTACTGCCGCGTCAACGCTTCCAACCTCGGAGTCACCATCATCATCATCGATGATGATCATCGTCGTCATCAATGTGCTCTTTAGCCTTGGTCGATGCTTTTCGTCTTTGAAAAAAAATGCTCGAGTGTGAGCTGCTTGCAAACCGGTCGCCATGTTCTCTTCCCTTCCCCAGCCAGTCCCCTCTAGCTCCGCCTCACGTCTTCTACTGACGCCTACCCAATCTTGTCAAAAGAGAGTTATCGCTGCCCTCTAGGGGCCAAAAATAGTCATTAGGCTCACTAGACCTGCTTGAAACTTTCACCACAGCTGGGCAAGGCTTTGCTCCACCCGTTTCAAAAAAAAATAATTAAAAAAATGGGTGGACGTCTTTTAACGTCTTTGACGCTCCTCCGTAGGTTTTTGCAGAACGTCATTTAACGTCTTTGGCAGTAAAAGAGTTAAATAACTACAACTAATAAAAACAAAACCACCCTGAAAACTAATTAACTCTTTCACTGCCACAGACGTTAAAAGACGTCAAGTAAAAACCTACGGAGGGCTGCCAATGACGTTAAATGACGTCATCCAATTTTTTTTATTTTTTATTTTAAACGGGTAGAGGGAACCCTTCCGCATCTGTGGTGAAAGTTTCCAGCAAATCTGTTGTGCCTAATGACTATTTTTGGCCCCTAGAGGGCAGCGATGACTCTCTTTTGACAAGATTGGGTAGGCGTCAGCAGAAGACGTGAGGCGGGGCTAGAGTGTTGAGGGGACATTGGCGGAGAACAAATTTCGCCCCACTTAGATGGGTGTGACAATCAGTGGATCTTATCTTATCTTATGTTATAATGGCGATCGGTTTGCAAGCAGCTCACGGTCGAGCCGTTTTTTTCAAAGACAAAAAGCATCGACGAACGCTATAAAGAGCACATTGATGACGACGATGATCATCATCTGATGGTGACTCCGAGGTTGAGCGATGCCAACACCGGAAAACGTGGAGCACAACCAAGCACGCTCAGCGCGACGTTCAATCGGACGACGAAGAGTGCCCCGAGTCTAATGCATATTCATCGGCGGAAAGTGTACAGTCTGCTACTTGCTATTCCCCGGAAAAAAAGGCAGTTTGCACGCGAAACGCACAAAGCGAAAGTGAAACTCATCTGTTGTGAGTCCTGCTGCGTCTCCTTGCACGCAGGGGAGCGTTATAAAAAGAAAAACTATTTGAAACATCCACATAATTGGAAGTAGTACCACAGTTGCACACATTTGTAAATAGTTAGCGAAATTGTTTTGTCAAATTGTTACACTGTTGAATGGAAATAAACGTATTTTGCAAACTAAAAACAACTTTTTCATTGTTGGTGAAAGCGTTTTACAGAAGTAAAGCACTATTTAGGTGTTTGTGGCATCATTCATGGACAAAAAGAAGTGTAGAATTCACTAGAGAGCATGAAATAACATCGTTTCACAAAAAGCTTGTTTTCTCCGCTTTTTGTTTCAATACAGAGAATTTCGGTGAAAGTAACCATTTTCTATTGTTGATTACTGAAGAACGGAATAAGGTAGAAACAAACTTTTTTTTCTGATGAAAGATGAGAGTTCAATCTTTCATTTGGTAGTATGTGTGTTTCCATAGTCCAAACACAACATTTTCTGTGGACCTTGAAAGATCAGTCAAAATGCTTAAATCGGCTGGCACTGGGGACAACCCGTTTCTGTAAACGTCTGGCAGTGAAAGAGTTAAAAGAAACAATATAAAAAAAAACGAAATTAACTCTTTCACTGCCACTGACGTTAAAAGACGTCATCCAATATATATATATATATATTTTTTTTTTGAAACGGGTGCAGGCAAGCCTTCCGCAGCTGTGGTGAAAGTTTCAAGCAGGTCTATTGAGCCTAATGACTATTTTTGGCCCCTAGAAGGCAGCGATGACTCTCTTTTGACAAGATTGGGTGGGCGTCAGTAGAAGACATGAGGCGGGGCTAGAGTGTTGAGGGGATAATGGCTAAAGAAGCCATAATGGCGGCCGCTTGCAAGCAGCTCACGGTCGAGACGTTTTTTTCAAAGACATCGACCAACGATAAAGAGCACATTGATGACGACGATGATCATCATGGATGATGATGATGACTCCGAGGTTGGCGGCGAAGTTGGAAGCGCTGACGCGGCGGCTATGACGACGTTATAAAGGTTCACGGGCGAGCGATGCTGACAGCGGAAAACACTGAGCACAACGCTCAGGCGGACGTTCAATCGGACGACGAAGAGTGCCCCGAGTCCAATGCATATTCATCGGAGGAGTGGGTACAGTCTGCTACTTGCTATTCCCCGGAAAAAAAGGCCGTCAAGAAAGTGTAACGTCTGCACGCGAAAGGGACAATCGAAAGTGAAACTTATCTGTTGTGCGAGTCCTGCTGCGTCTCCTTGCACGCAGGGGAGCGTTATAAAAAGAAAAACTATTTGAAACATCCACACAATTGTAAGTAGTACCACAGTTGCACACATTTGTAAATAGTTAGCGAAATTGTTTTGTCCAATTGTTACACTGTTGAATGGAAATAAACGTATTTTGCAAACTAAAAACACTTTTTCATTGTTGGTGAAAGCGTTTTACAGAAGTAAAGCACTATTTAGGTGTTTGTGGCATCATTCATGGACAAAAATAAGTGTACAATTCACTAGAGTGCATGAAATAACATAGTTTCACAAAAAGCTCTTTTTCTCTGCTTTTTGTTTCAAAACAGAGAATTTCGGTGAAAGTAACCATTTTCTATTGTTGATTACTGAAGAACGGAATAAGGTAGAAACAAACTTTTTTTTTCTGATGAAAGATGAGTCCAATCTTTTATTTGGTAGTATGTTCCATAGTCCAACCACAACATTTTCTGTGGACCTTGAAAGATCAGTCAAAATGCTTAAATCGGCTGGCACTGGCAACAACCCGTTTCTGAAAACGTCTGGCAGTGAGAGACGAGTTAATAAGAGCCCCTCGAATGCTTCCACTTTTTCACTGGCATCCCGGTGGCCGTGCTAAATACTTTAGCTAATGTTTGCACTATTGCTATCAACAGTTTTAAACACGGAAACACGTAGCGCTATCTCCAGGTGGCGGCAGACCTGTACAGGACGGTGTGACTTTGCAGTCCATTCCCGAAGCCGATTAGCTGGTGCGAACAAGTGTGTTTTTTTATTTTTAAACGTTGGTGAATATGTGAATGTGCTGACTTTGCGCCACACCTTGTCCCGCCGCACGCATCCGTGCCCACCTGTGCAAACTACAATGACTATAAAGTGCAATCGCACCGCCAGAAAATGCTCAACCCTTGTTTGCTGTTTAATGTACCATTAGCCAACACTGTCTGCGGTGTGGGCATGTTTCAATTTATACTGTGCTTTGTTAAAATGCCAGTGCTAAATAAATATTTCATTGTAATATTTTATTTTTAATTCATTATAATAAATGCAATAATACACTGAGATGGTTTGGACATGTCCAGAGGAGAGAAGACCAAAGAGGAGGTTTATGGATGTAGTTAAAGAGGACATGAAGGTAGTTGGTATGAGAGCAGAGGATGCAGAGGACAGGGTCTGATGAAAGATGAGAGTCCAATCTTTCATTTGGTAGTATGTGTGTTTCCATAGTCCAAACTCAACATTTTCTGTGGACCTTGAAAGATCAGTCAAAATGCTTAAATCGGCTGGCACTGGCGACAACCTGTTTCTGAAAACGTCTGGCAGTGAAAGAGTTAAATAAAAAAAAATCCTAAAATCGTTCAGCCCTAATGCAAGGAGAACACTGAACACAAAATGGATACAGACAGAGGATAGAGAGAAATTCACGGGTGTGGATGCAGACAAAGGAGGAAGACAAAGACACCAGAAGCGGTAGCAGAGACAGGAGAGGAAGACATAGGAAATGTATGCAGACAGACAGACGAAAGATGATGTCCAAACATCGAATAAGATAACTTGGTTGTGTTCACTGAGAATCATTGCCATGACGGCAACGATGGCTCGGAACGCTCCTGCACGGTTCACGTGACCTGTTCGCCATGGTTTCTCACCTGAACATCTCGGTAAGTTCTCCTTTGAAGAGGGCCACCACAACGGGGAAGCCCACACAGGCAGGCACCAGGTAGAGCAGAGCGGGCTGACCACACACAAACACACATTAGACACACTGTGAGGGAAGGGGGCTTAAAGGCCTCAATACACCAATGTGACTGACGTTTGACTGGCTGTCGCATCAGCACGTCGGGACAGAAAAGTGGCAGTGTACTGAAAGATATTATAACATTTTTAATACTTTATTTCATATATTAACCATTGTTATACATTATTAACATTTTAATTCTTTATATTAACCATGTGGAAATGTTTTATAGATGTGAAGTAGGTAAAGTAGTTTTGAACTCAGTATAATTTGACCTTAAGGTGGGACCCATTGTTTGGTCTAGAAGTTCCTTCTCTGTGCGAAAACACATTTCTGTTCGTGAGAGAGAGCGCACACTCATATAACTATGTTACATTAGGAGCTGTTGAGTTCAACTTGTTTGTGAGATTTTGTTATGGGAGAAAGTACTGAGAAGTGCCTTGAAAGTATATTTTGACTAGAGACGAATACAGCTGTATCTGTGTCCTGAGAACTCTGTTTCTCTCTCAATGATGTAACGGAGATCTCCGGAATAAATCATCCTGCGCAGGAACTCTGTTCATTTCTTATCCCATAATTTGATTTATTGGACACGCAAAAGTATGGATTTTTATTTTAAATCTTCAGATGGTGACAACCTGACTGCAAAGACGTTTGCAAAGACGTTTGACGGTTGTGGCGTTCGCGGACGGTTTGAATTCCTGGCGCCATATTAACTGAGGTAAGTGGAGTAATTATCCACGTTTAAGGAATTCTTTCTGTTTCGGACCGCTCCGGCCGCCATACGTTTTGTAAATAACTAAATCAAAGGTGGGATTTGTGTGAACAGAGGTATAAGTTTAAATTGTTTGGTTGTATGGAGTCCATGATTGTGGATTTTCCTACGGTATTTGAAAAATACACATGTGGTGACGAGCAATATTTATGAAGATGCTGTCACGTTGAATTGAGTGCAAAAGCATGGGGAAGTCAGCTTAAAAAGCATTTTGTTTTTATAAGCGTTAGATATTTGGATAATTGGTTTGAAATCCATATATATGTGTTGAAGTTGTTTGGATAAGTGGTTTGAAGTCCACATATATGGGTTGAAGTTGAGAGGAAGTCAGCTTAAAAAGCATTTTTGTTTTTATAAGCGTTAGATATTTGGATAATTGGTTTGGAGTCCATATATATGTATTGAAGTTGAGAGGAAGTCAGTTTGAAAAGCATTTTTGTCTTTACAAGAAAAGCATTTTGTTTTTACAAGCGATAGATTCTTGGGTAATTAGAAATGATCCTTGAATAAAATAAAAGTCAGCGGATAGACGCAGCAGAGAGTACAACTGCTGTTATGTAATCGGGACAAGATATTTGCTCAACTTATGGAAGTCAGATTGACATAAAACGGACTTAATATGCCGTTTTAAGATCAATCGCTAGGTCTTTTGAATAATTGGTTATTGATATTCTTAGACAAGAGATATTTGCTCAACTTATGGAAGTCAGACCGACATAAGAATATTTGGAACTCCTTAAGATCGGTCGATGGGTCTTGGAATATTCGGTTATTAAAATTCTTAGACAATACTGTTCAGCTGGGACAAGAACAGTTATCCGGATTTTATATGTTTTGATATGTCGTACAAAGCGACATGTCTTGTCTGTCCGTTGTGTGTGTGTATGCCGTCTGGTCGGTGAAGAAACTCTAACGTCACGGTAAAATCTTAAAGGGACCGCGATGAGATATGTTGTTGACTAATTTTGTTATAAGTGAGACGTCACTGTATTTAGAAATATTAATACGACTTAGCTACAATATAATATAATATAATATAATAAGCTATAAAATACGGGCAATAATTAATAGAAAGAAAACACTGTTTGAGAACTACAAAAATGGTTGCAACCGGATGCCGCGTCACGAGGCGACAGGGAGTTGTGTGCGCATGCGCTGGTGTCAGCGGAGAATCGTTATGAAATATAAGGCGAGAAATAAAATAATTGCACGACTGGGTGCACGATTGCGGTGGAATAAATCTTATGGCACCGTTATAAGCTACAGTAAGTTAATTTTATTGATGGGGGACGTTGAGGCTTGCGCCGCGGGCGTTCGACGTAAAAATACGAGATAAAAGAACACGTTTACGAGTGGAATAAAAACGACACATAATCGTGTATTTTTGGATAAGATGATGATGAATAATGCTAGAATACTAGCTTTAGGTATTTTTGTGAAGTTATAACCATTTATATAACTTTAAATAATGATATAAGACTAAATGATTTAACCTGATATCACTTCCGCTAGTCGGAATTAAAGCTTCCGGATTAAACATACCGTTTAAATAATGACTTAAAATGTAATTAATATTGAACGACGGGACTTGATTATATTGTGAAAAAGGTTAGTTTATTCTAATAAGATATGGCATTTGTTACACGGCGCCCGCTCGCTAATAATGTTAAGAGTGTTATAAGTAATATGTAATTTTTATATAGAGGAGAGTCCCGGACGTATCTTTAAGAAAAGTGTATTGAAAAAATGATTAATACTAAAATGTTGCTTTGCAAATAAAATAACTGTATAATACAAATTTATGTAATAAAACAAATTAAGCCGTTTAATAAGCGCTAAACGGGATAAATTAATTAGACGGTAAAATTACTAATAAAACTTCTAACGCTAAAACCCGCAATTGTCTGCGTTAAATAATTGAACGACATTATATAAATTGTTGCCGTAACTGATTTTACATTATATAAATTGTTGCCGTAACTGATTTTATAAGCCCCTTATATAAATTTCTTAAGCACTAATGTTGAATACTTAAACTGGCTTCACGAGTGCAAATACGTCATATTTAAAATTATGTTTGCTATAAAACGAACGAATATTAATACACAAATAACATAGAGAGGTATAGTTTTAAGATATTATAAAATTTAGATGCATATCTTATGCTTATAGAACATAAATAACTTTAACTAAAAACGAATAACTTGGATGGCAATTAATGTGGAATAATTCTTTATATAGATGATTGTTTTTTCCCTTATAATTTTGTTTGTGCGCGAGAACATTGTTTAATAAATTTTAAATATCTTTTCAGAATCAGGAGACACACCCATTAAGGACAATTGGGGTCCCACCAAAGTGCCATATTCCGGTCCTGGGGATGAAGTAATGTGTTAATTATAATTTAAAAGGAGTTTTTTTTTATTTATTTTTTTCTCCCATGTTTATAAATAGAAAATAATTTTAATCTCTCCTGAATATATTTAACCTTTGAATTCGACATTTGAAGTCTCATTACAAACAGACTGGGGAAGCTATCTGGAAGAATCACATTTTTTACATAATTTGAGGTGCTATGTAATTAAAAATCATTCCTGCTTTGACGTTTGACCAAAGGCTGACTTTACGGGCTGCGGCCTCCATTGAGAAAACATTAATTGAAAACTACACACTTATTAATTAACTATATTTGTAAATTGTTAGAGTATATCTGTCCTACCTCATCCTAATTATTATTTATGAAGGTATGCAAAACATATTAAATTAAATATTGTAAACCATAACAAATATTGACATATAATTAGCAATTATTTAAAATTGTAAACTCTCATTGTTTTAATTATTATTATTTTTTTTATTATTTTTTATTTTTTATTTAATTTTTTTTTAATAAAGGAAGTTTTTGTTTTTAATATTTACTGACATGTTATAACCTAAATACTGTTGGGGCAGATTTTAATGTTTTCAGTCGAGTGAGGATTATTGGTCAGGGGTCATTATTTCAGAACAAAGTCAACTGGCGGGACACAGACCTCTTTAAAACCCCCCCACCCACAAAGAAACTGCAACTGCCACCACCATCAGAGGGGCGTGATGCAGCCATCATCACAAAACATCCTGCCAATACCTGATGGAGAGTTGAGGTTCCTGGCGCCACCTGTTGCCACAATGACTGTGCCATCATATACAAATGTGATAAAAGAAAAACTGCTCCACTGCCCAATGCACACAATGCTCCGCACGAACTGTCCTATGAAAAACTGCTCCATATGCTCTGCACAAGCGTCCTTAAAGCATTCCTGCGTCCAGAACTGTCCACTACGATGGTGACTCAACCCCACAAACAATGCTTTCCTTGAATTAGTGATACCGGACCATATGATGTGATACTGACTGTTTACACTGCACTCTATTTTTGACAGATATAAGGTGATATCATTTACAGTAAAACATTTCGTAAATATAATGAACTGATTGACAACACTATATACACACAGATTTATTACATTTTAAAAACGTTTGATGTCTATTTTGATTTGATCTGATTTGTTTATCTCTGTCTATTTTAAAACAGTCAGCTTTTTGGACAAACATCAACAAGGGGGACTACCAAGCTTAATGATAACATTAAAACTAAGGGCAACTTTATGTATTAATAATAATTGATGAATTGGCTGAAAACTGAGATTCTTTGTAAAATTCATTGGCATAAGCTACAATATTTTTATAGTACAAAAGATAATACAGGTAAATTTCGTCTGGTTTCAGAAATTGAAACAGCTAATATGAATACAGATAAGATACAATTTATTTCAATCTTAATTATTATATTTTACTTTTTTAAGTTTGGTCTTCTAGTGTTTTCCTGAATTCTCTTTTGAAATTTAAATAGTTGCTTGGGACGCATTGTCGAATTTGCTGGTTAAATGTAAAATTTTCCCCTCTTTCTAAACAAAAAAGCAAGCAAAATTTATTTACTGCAAAACTTTATATATTAGTCTGAAAAATTCTCTAAAGCGATCTTTTTCAGATGGGGGAATTATTGGTTGGTCTGGGTATATCGTCGCGAAGGACACAAACAGTCCATGATAAATAAATACATTTAAAATTAAAAGTTAGTCTTAATGCGATAATTATAGATAGTCCGTGAGAATGAATTTTACAGGAGGACAATTGGGGATTTCCTTGACCATGGAGAAGGAGTAAGTTTTGGCAGAGACGGCGAAAATAAGGTGAATATGTTCCATTTCTATTTCTATTTTTCCCCTGGGGCCCTGGGGTTAGATGTTATTTTTTGATTTTATTTGTTGACGAAAGTTGCATTTATTTAATGGCCGGAAGCACATCCATGCTATATAACAATAAATATTATAATAAAACATTCCAATAATTATTACATTCTGTAAACAAAATTGGCCTCGTCAGATTTGAACTGGCTAAAGATTTTCATTTTTTGCATTTAAGAATGTGCTCAGGTCATTAAAGTCAGCCAAAGGCTGGATCCTAATTGAATGTCACAACAAACAGAATTTTTTCCCACAGGAGAGGCCTACAGAACTTTACTAACATTTACTAACTCCTAACTATATAACACTACCAAAATGCTCTTTCAAAAAGAAGGGATGTGAATAAATGTTTATTAGTGACTAAATGAAAATATTTTGCACCCAGATGAGGTGATGAAAAGGTCAATCTAGTCCAGTCCACGGGGCACCTGGTTCCACATCTTGCCTATTAGACCAGCCGGAGGTCCGCCTTCTACTCAACCCCCACCTTCAGGAGCCAGCCACCACCGGGAATCAACAGAGAGACCAGCCAGCTGCTCCAGTGACCAGACGTGCCAGCCGAGAGGCCATTCAACTGCTTCCAGTTTCCACCAGACGAGCTGAGGATTACCCAATGGAGAGAGGAGGAATGTGTCCCTTTTCCGGGGCGTTCCACAAAGAATGAGTCACACCCTGGGAAACAAATCCCAGCGACGAATCCCTGCATCTCTGGCAGTTGATGTGGGCTGAAGGATCCATCCATCCATTCCCTTGACCACTTGTCCTCACAAGGATTGTGAGGGTACTGGAGCCTATCCCAACTGGCTTCGGGCAGGAGGCAAGGTGCAACCTGAACAGGTTGCCAGCCAATCGCAAAGCTGAAGGACTCTGTTTGAAAAACCCCAAAAAAACAAAACGCAAGCAACAAAACTTCCCTAGCCCAAACGACAACAAGTCTTCAATCGCGTCTCCAATTGCACGTACATAATGACACTCTTTCTCATACTGACTGTCATGCCAATTTGCTATTTCTGGGATCCCCCAACACAAATTTTGAACATAATCACAACACACTGTCTTCATATATGATATGCTTATTTTACTGAAAAAAAACAAAAAATCTTTTAATGAATCACATTGTTTTGACATATGACTGACCTCCTCTCCTGCTAAAAAGAATGTTTTCATTTTTCCTCTTCCTATGTTGCACCTGCCATTGCGATGATGAAAATCCCGTGGGAATCCTTTGGTAAAAATGTTTAAATATTTAGTTATTGGGCTTTATTTTAAAAAGCCCAAAGGGCGGACTGAAAGATATTATAACATTTTTAATACTTTATTTCATATATTAACCATTGTTATACATTATTAACATTTTAATTCTTTATATTAACCATGTGGAAATGTTTTATAGATGTGAAGTAGGTAAAGTAGTTTTGAACTCAGTATAATTTGACCTTAAGGTGGGACCCATTGTTTGGTCTAGAAGTTCCTTCTCTGTGCGAAAACACATTTCTGTTCGTGAGAGAGAGCGCACACTCATATAACTATGTTACATTAGGAGCTGTTGAGTTCAACTTGTTTGTGAGATTTTGTTATGGGAGAAAGTACTGAGAAGTGCCTTGAAAGTATATTTTGACTAGAGACGAATACAGCTGTATCTGTGTCCTGAGAACTCTGTTTTTCAACCTGTATTTTTCCATTATATAACACATTTACTTATTCATGAGGGGCGGTGTTGGAGACACTGTTCTGGCGATTTGATTGTAATAAAGTGTGGGCTCTTCGAAAGAGGAGTAGCATTATTGATCTGAAACTGTTGGAGTTTGACTCAATGATGTAACGGAGATCTCCGGAATAAATCATCCTGCGCAGGAACTCTGTTCATTTCTTATCCCATAATTTGATTTATTGGACACGCAAAAGTATGGATTTTTATTTTAATTCTTCAGTACACAAAGTAATGAGCAATGCCAACTACAACGTACTTCCTGCACATGCGTGAGAAGTATCACCTTTCCATACA
>NC_135432.1:38857131-38869631 GCF_051991255.1 Vanacampus margaritifer | reverse complement strand
TGTATTCTTGAGAAAACACCTGCAATATCACCACACAAGTCCAAAACGTTATGCTAAAGCGTTAAAAAAACAAAAAACAAACTCAGGTTAACTCAGTGTGCAACCAAACTTGGAGGAGTCACTGGCGGGAAGATGAATTAACCCAAAAGCAGGGGGAGCGTTTCACCGCGGGGCTTCCTGGAGTTGTACTGGATGCAGCCGCTTCATTCGCGAATACTGGAAAGGGGGAGGGGTGTCGCTTGGTTGACAACTACAACACTTTAGCGAGTCGAGAAAAGAGCACCGCCAAGTATGTCCACTTCTTTATTGGGACTACAGCTAAGGCACTATTTTCCCTTGCAGTGCCATCTTACGTATCCCTCAAGCAATAGCAGCAACCAGGTGGCCGGTGGGTTGTGCTAAATAGTTTTGGCTAATAATGCTAATAGTGTTGTCACAATACCCAAATTTCGATTTCAATACTAAATACCTGCATAAAATATCTCGATACTGGTACTGAAAAAGTACATCGACAAAAATCGAAAACATCAGCAAACGCATCAAAATTTAAATTGACAAAAGAACTTCAAATTATTTGTATTTATTATTAATTCAAAATATAAGGATTTACACCATATTTTCAAGACTATAAGGCACTCTTAAATTTTCTCGCCCTGTGTGTGGACAAAGGTCCAAAATCTGACTGTGTGAGAGGACTTCACGCACACATTGCTTATATACAAGAAAGGCGGACATGACTGAGGACAGACATGAGAGCAGAGTCAACTTGGTGACGAGTTCTCCCTCTGCCCCACCCCCCACCTCCACGTGTTCGCTCTACCAATCGTGACTTCTTGTGTTATAACTTATGCCATTGCACTAAAGCATGCATGTTCAGTGAGCATGTGCCCTGTTTTTTTCTTTTTTGCTTGTTTCAGAGCTTAACGAGCCACTTACAAGTTAATTGTTTGATTGACAGCTCCCTTGAAAACAGAGCGGTCTGCTCACGCAGGGAGTGAGGGAGATGGAACATACCAAATGCAAAGGGGTGTCCGGCTAAACTACTACTTTTTTTCCTTTCTTTTTAAAATGCTTTATTGAACAACGTGCACTTACAGCAACAGACATCGCAAAAGTGACTTTAAAGTAGTGCAAGTCTGCACAGTGTAGCTTAACAGATCACACCACATACTTAAGACACCAGATTGTTTTTTTCCCACGCATCACCTTTCCTTCCTTATCACCGTGACTCGAATGCGCACATCTCTCAGAAACTGTGAAAAATAAAGTTCTGCAAATGAACGCAGAGGTTGCTATCATTCCGGGAGGCTGGGAAACACAGCTTTACCAAGACTGGGAGGCAGCACCGTGCAAGTTATGCCACAATTTGTCAATGGATCGTGAATGCTTGGGCGAACGCAAAAGCCAGCATCATTTCCGGGGACACGACAACGAGATTGACAAGGAGACGGAGCCTGGCCTGTTTGATGGAGAACTTGCCCTGTTGTTTGTTTCTGTTACAGAAGATCATGACTATTATGACTGATTTGTGGATTAGGATTGATTAAAAGCAACGCGAGTACATTGTTATATACTTTAAGTACAACTGAACTCACTGTTTACATTGTTACTTCAACCAAACTCAGTTTTGTTCCGTTTGCTGCCTTTTTTAAAACATACGCTAGCACTAGCATATGTTTTAGCATAAGAGCATGCTACCATATGTTTTGAGCTAGCGTATGTTGCCTTGTGTGTGTCAAACACAGAAATAGCACGAGTAACTGTGACTGCGCCTTATAATACAGTGCGCCTTATGGTGGTGAAAATACGGTGCATGTTAAAGGCACCGCATGCAAGTTACCAACTTTTTGCATATTTGCGACCCTTCTGGTAAAAAGCGGAAATGTAGCCAGCGACGTGCACGCGGCTTGAGCGCCAAGACGTTAGTGGTAGTTTTATTGTGCATTGCTTATCATGAATAGACCCTATCGCATTTTCGTGACAAGGTCTTATCTTTTTAGAAAGAAGAAAGCAAGCTGTGGTTCCCATTTCATCCTTTTCCCCCACACCTACTCCAATATTAACGCTGCTCCAATATTGATCCACGTCCTCTCACGACGCTTGTGCAACTTCAGTTGTGCCCTTTTTGGCACACTCGACAGTGTTATATTTTCCTGCTCTGTATTCTGACCGTGGTCGAGGGTGAGAGGGTCAGAGTCACCTCCCGTTGCATGTCGCAAAACTTTCAGCCGGTGGTCGAACAAAAGGAGCCACCTTGAGATGGAGGGTCGCACTGCAGTATTGGTTTATTATTATTTTGACACACTTTTATATCCGCTGTGGCACGCTTGTTTTTTACCACGGACTCATCCACCCACTCTCAAACACTTCTGTCGTCCCAACACTTCCGCGGAGAGAGACAGGCAGGGAGAAAGCTTAATGTTTTGGTCCCAAATCCCCAATCATTATTTCACTCTACAGGAAAATAGGGGCAACAGCCATTGTGCCACAGTAGTGCCTCCTGTCCATTATACAATTCTTAAAACGTGTGGGTGAAAAATATGGTTATTTTAACACGTCAACATTGGGTCATGCACCTTTAATGTATGTATTGTATTTATGTGTATGAGCTTTCACATCGCATGCCCTATTCTTGAAGTACTGTATTTGATGACATCCGCAGTAGTTATTGGCAAATTAGTGGCACTCCAATGATTCAACGTAAACTTGCTTGTGTGTGCATGCGTGTCTCTGCTCTTCTCCATTCCCCTCCCAAATAGTCAATCGAGTAATCAAATACTACAAACTGGGTACAAAATAATTCACACTCGACTTATTGCGTCACAGCCTGTTGCTCTGTCATTCATCATGAGCTTTTTCTATGCATACCTGAGATTTCTTACTGTGTGCCTGTTCGTTGAACGCACCTCGCACTGCAGAAGGGGAGTGATTGTTGCTTTTTCTTTCGCTTCTCCACGATAAACATTTTTCTCTTGTCACAAAACATTTCTAAAACTGAAAATCGAGAACCGCACGTGTGTTCTTAATGTGTTTATTCAAAACATGTGTAGGTAGTGGTGTCACGTGGCTTCCACTCAATGAGCGCATGCTCCCGCGGCAGCGGATAAAAAATGATATGGGGGTAATACTTTGGCAAAACACCTGTTATCATGGTGCTTGGCCATATTCAGGGTTCTTGCAGGAACCACTAAGTTAAATTTTAGACCTTTTTAGACCATTATGAGAAAAATTTTAGACTAACTTCAAGTCATAGCAAGTTGGTGCTTTCTGGCTTTCATGTGTGACTCGAGGACCTTCACGCCCAAAGTCCCCAACTTTTTATTTTTGCATACTTTGCAACAAAAGCAAAGTGTCTATCGCCTGCTACCTTTTCCAACCAGCTGGAAAACTCTACTTTCAAGCCAATTCTTGTTAAACTGTCATTTACCCATTTTACAGAAATACGTCCACACTCCCCATTCTGACTAACTGCATAACTTGGTGGAAACGAAAACTTGAAAGGCACCTAATGATAATGCCACATTCACACCAAAAGCGTAGGGATCGTTTTGTCTCACTAGTGTTTCACTGCCGGAGTGCACACGGGTGCTTCATTTGCGCACACCGAAGAGAGGGGCTTTGCTTCACTTATCGCAGCCACTTACACTACGGCAAAACTCCTCTCAGAAAAAACATTGCAATCAAAGTGGCCAACACTGTGCTATAATGTTGTAGTTAATGCATGGTTCTACGTTAAGCCTTTTCGGGTGGTGCCATGCCAGAACCAGCTAGCCTGGCAAGCTACACCCACTTTCTTGAAAGACCAATCAAATTTGTCTAGTTGCGTGACGTCGTCTTTGTGAGCAACGTCACTCTTCACTTCTCAAGTTTTTCCCGCAACAACGAGACAAGTCGCACAAGGGAGCGGGGGCTGTGGACCGGTGGGGTGCCTGGTGGGGCTGCCGTGCCCCGTCCTGCTGCGTTGGGGGCGCGGGCCGTGTTGGGGTGCGCTCCTGGCTCCTTTTTTTGCTCTCCGGCCGGTGGCCCCTGCGGGGCCCGGGGGTTGTCCCTTGGCGCTGCCGTGGCCTGGGGGCCCTGAGGTGTTGCGCTTGCTCAGTCCCGGCAGGGGTCGACGGCTCCCCTCTTTGGTGGAGATTTTCATGCATGCCAGATCCACCACACCAGCATGTATCGAAACTCAAACACAATCTGCTTCTTCCTCTGGTTGGTAACCCGGTGGGTAGTAGGTAATGTCTGGTCGGTGCTGGATTTCACTTTCCTTTATTTTCTTTGATCCTTCCTCGGGTCTCCTGACAACCTCACAACTCTAGCTGGATTCTGAAGTATTCGGTTTAGGTGAACGGTTTGGGATTTTTAATAGGTTTTAGGTGAACTAATGAAAACACACTCACATGCAAAATAAAAATTAAGTAAAAAAAAATAAAAATAAATAGAGCGCAATGACGATAACTTGTCAAATCGGTAAAATTACCGAATGAACAATACTGAGCTCTCCACAAAAAAATAAAAATAAAAAATAAATAAATAAATAAAAAAGCAACGGAGACATTATAAAGGCTGTATATTAACTACAAATATTGCGATACTTGCGTAGGCGTATCCAGTGTTTCACACACCATGTTAATACTTGGGTAGGCCACCAAAGTAAATTGGCCACCACCCAAGAAGTTTTAAAGAAAATTTATCAAACATATATTTTAAAAGAAAAGTGTCAACAGCGACAGTATATACCGCATGTAACGTTTTCGTCACTCACTTGCGGCTCGTGAGGCTAGAGGAGACGTAGTAACAGGACTGAGACACACCTCTTGTCTAACCCACCTCCCATCCCCACCGCTGGAGTCCACTCACCCAAGTAGATTTCAAATTTGTGGGAAACACTGCGTATCGATAACGTATCGGGAGACATCACGATTTATTGCGATATCGATATATCGTCACACTCCTACTTACCACTACAGTATATGCTTCTTTCTTGCTCACCACTCGGTCCCGGCTGTTGTAGCACTCTGGGTGAACAACAGACAGGCCGCTCTGTGTGGCGTAGGCCGTACCCGAAACAGATTGGCTGCCGCGGAGCGAAATGCAGAAGTTAAATTATTTTAATTTTAGGCAAATATGCGGAATGAGCGATTTTCTGTGCACCGCGCCGCGTCCTCTGCGCTGCCCCAGGCGCATCTGTGCTCACCCGTGTGAGGTACGTTGACAAAAATGTGCCCCCTCAAACGCTTCTCCCGCTTTAGGTTGAACGCAACTTCTATTTCGTTGTCCCACTGTTGCTGGAATGAAACTCTTGGCGATCGGACTAGCTGAAGACAGAAACATGAGGCTAACAAACAGACCCATGTGGCGGTCGTGTTTTTTTGTTTTGTTTTTGCGTCATTACACCAGCCTTGTTATACCAGCAACTTTTTTGTGAGCTATGCATGAAAGTCCGTGGCTACGCCTTGTTGTCATGGTTACGGCCGACAGTCATTCCGCTTAACCCTCTCTAAAGGGATACTTGACTCATTGAGTCATTTTCAGCAGTAAAAAGTTCCTATTTTATCCAGAATTAATTTGATAACTTCATTTATTTATGTACAATAACACCTTTAAATACATATTTTCCCGACTTAAGATTAAATCACCTGTCCTGAGGAAATAGGTAACAACCAATCACGGCTCACCAGTTTTCTGAACCATAATTGGCCGTTACCCGTTTCCTAAGCACAGCTAATGTCATCTTCAGTTGACAGCAAGTAGCAAAATTAGTTTTCAAGAAAAATAATCAAACTATCACATTAATTATCGACAAAATATTGTCTTCTTACTTTTGAAAATGACTAAATGAGTCAAGTATCTATTTCAAGTTTTTTATTTTATTTTTTTAAAGAGCAAGCATTGGTATTGAGGGACACGGCACCAATTTTCGGGAGGCATGAATTGAGCTTTAAACGCTGTGTGTGCACGCTACGCAGGGCGGTTGGTCACTTTAGCTGAGCAATATCAATCGCTCTGGGGCCGGCACAAAATTAGATTGAGGCACCCGTCACCTCATTTTAACCACAAAAAAAACCCTGTAGCAGTATATATATTAAAAAAAAAAGAAAAGAAAAAAAAGAGAGTGTTTTCATAAGTTGCCACTTGAGCCGCCAATTGAAGCTAGATGAGCCGCGCAATGAGTAGGACTGCCCTAGATTATCTTCACTAGCTAGTGGTTATCTATGGCTGTTCCCTGTTCACCACGCAATACGTTCTACAGCTATTCACCAAGTGTCTCTACAGCCTGTATCTCACTGAGCGGCGAATTCTTGTGTATGTTTTGCAACCTGTCTCAAACCCTAACCAAAAAAATTAATAAATCAACATTTGCAAACACTCGCAAGCCTTCACCAATCTGTGAGAAACCCCCTTTAGCAATCCAATAGAAAACAGTTTGAGTCCAACGTAAAGAACCTGCAAGGTCACCTTGAAGAAAAGGTAGAGTCCAAAGAGAGTACAGCTGGCGATAATTGGGAATCTGGCGGCATCTCGGCTGGTGATGGTCTCTGGCATGTCTGAAGTGTTCTGCGGACAAAAGTGGGGACAGTTAAACACGTTTGAGTTATTCTTGTTTATCAAACTTTTCAAATAAATTGTGAAAAGTAAAGTAACAATAATGTTTGAATGAAGTGAAAACAAACAGGCAGAAGGGTCATTCCGTGTCTATTCACACAACCTCTGCAGTGACACCTTCAATTTCCCTGATTTGTATTCCACAAGTGCCTTATGATGTCAAAAGGAATCTCAAGTTTGAGCCCCCTGCTCAAACAGTTTTCACGTTATGGTCCGTCAAAGTTTGGGTGATATGGCTACTTTTGGGATCTGGGACACCAACCTAGTTTATGATTTTGAATCGCCGCATGTCGTTTGACGGCTGTAGAACCACCCCCACCCATATCACAAACGACATGCGCCGATTCCTACTTGTCGAGAGCAAAGTGCTGGGTTGGCCAGATGATGGACTTGGGAAGGGGCACTTAAATTAGCTAGATGACATGCGGTGTCCGATTTTGTCACACGCCCCCACCCAGTACTTTCCATATTTAGGATTTTTCAGAAAATATGCCAAAATAGTACCAAGGGCAAATGCTTATTTCATAGTGAATGAGTTGTATAATTAAAGTTTTTTTTTGTCTCCAAATGTTGATGAAAGGTGACTGTTGATGGGGTAAAAAGTTCATCATGTTTCCACATGGCCAACCAGTGGCCTGAAGTAGGAGGTTCAAAATGGCCGTTTTGTCCCATAGCCATATTTTGGAATGAACAAGCTGGCAACAAGCATCAATCTTTTCCCATTCTTCAAGAATGGCCTATTTTAGAGACTGGATGCTGAATGGTGAGTGATGCTCAACTTTTCTCTTTAGAAATCCCCATAGGTGTTCAATTGGGTTCAGATCAAGAAAAATACTTGGCCACTGAATCACTTTCACCAGGTTCTTCTTCAGAAATCCAACAGTGGCCTTAGATGTGTGCTTAGGATCAATATCATGTTGGAAAAGTGCACGACGACAAAGGGCACTGAGTGATGGCAGCATCTTTTTTTTTCCAGTATTGAGCAATACTGCTGTGAATTCATGATGTCATCAATGAAATTCAGCTCCCCAACACCAGCAGTACTCATGGAAACCCATGAGGACACTGTCATGACCATGTTTCACTGTAGGGACCATGCATTTATCCTTGTATTCCTCATCTTTGTGACGCCATACAGTTTTGAAGCCATCAGTTTAAAAAAAATGTTTTCTCACTCCAGAGTACAGAGTTTCAGTAGTCTTCATCTTTGTCAGCATGGGCCCTGGTAAATGCTAGGTGCGCATTTTTGTGCCTGAGCTTTAGGAGAGGCTTCCTTCGTGGACCGCACCTATGCCTGCCATTCCTCTGCAGTGTACGCCATATTTTGTCATGGGAAATAGTCACCCTAGTTTGGCTTTCTATTTCCTTAGATAACTGCAGCGAACTTCCATGTCGATTTTCTTCCACCCTTCTCATCAGAAGACGCTGCTGTAGAGTTGTTAACATCCGTGGACAACCTGGACGTCTCTGTGAGATGGTTGCAGTTCCATCTTTTTTACATTTTTTGTACCACTTCGTCTACAGTATTTTGACGGATAAGTAAAGCTTTGCCGATTTTCTTGTAGCCTTCAACTTTGCTGTGTAAAGAAATAATTTTCCTTCTCAGATCTTGAGATATTTCTCTTCCATGTGGTGCCATTGCTAACAGCATGAAATGGGAAACCGTTTTCTTCAAGTAACACCCCATTTATCAAATGAGCCTACTTGACACCTGCGTAATGAATTATGAGACTCACCTAGACGTTTCTAGTCTAAAATTTCGGCTTTTTGGTCTTTGCTCCAGAGACGTTCTGTGGGGTGTACTCATTTTTGCGTCGCCCTAATTTGAGTAAAACTGAATTTTTAAAAAAAAATTATATTATATTATACATATTATTATATAATAATTTATTTTATTAACCTTACTTTCAAGTTATAAATTAAACAGATTTATATAAATTTAGTCTGGTCATCATTTTGGAAATTGTTTTTGTCTTTATTGACATATTGTTTAAAGTTTTATTTTTTGAAGGGGGTGTGGTGTACTCATTTATGCTGAGCACTGTAGGTCTGTACCTGATTCCCGCATCCCAAAAGTGGGCAGCACCGAAACTTTAAAGGACCATTAACTCGAAAACCGTTTGACCTAGGAGACTAAAACTTCAGATTCTTTCTGTTGACATCTTAAGGCACTAATGGAATAACAATCTGGCAAATTGAAGAGGTGTCACTGAGGAGGGTTCTGGGCATTTGTGTTTATTGACACGGAATGACCGGTTGAGCCATCAGGGATGTGATTTGACCAAAGTGAAATTATCTGAAAATTTAGCCGGGGGTCTGGGGGCCGCTGGCACCCAGCTAGGTCCAGCATTAATTTTCAATGTATATTGAACTATCCCATATAAAATGGCAGTTTTAGTCAACTCAAAATCAGTCACATTCAAAAACATTGGACTGCCTTTGCTTTTAAAAACTATCACTGAGAATATCATCATATCTAACTAATGTGATTACTAAATTAACACATAAATAATGTTGAAGAGTTCAAATTTCATGAACAAATAATTGTATCATGACCAAATGAAAAGTAACTCATATTAGAGCATACCACAAATGTCTTTGTTATAGCAGAAGATGTTATCTGTCGGAGTCATGTGCATACACAATGAACTACTAAAAAAAAAAAAAAAAAAAATCAGATTTTTTTTTTTTGGGGGGGAGATAAAAAAAGCGTAATTCCGCGAATTAGCGGAAAAATCACATCCCTGAGCCATGCACAAAAAGTTGGATACTTTCAGGATGAACTGGTTAACTTAATTTGACTTCCTCTAAAATGTCGAATGCATGAATCCAACTGTTCAATGTTTCAGTACGTTTTGCTCAATTGGGAGCCGAACGGCAAATTTCACAACAGACGTACTGAAAACATTGAACAGTTAGATATGCGCATTAAAAGTGAGTACACCCCCTCATGTCTATTCATGGGCAACACTGAAGAAAGGACACTGACAATGAAAAGTAGTCAACGTGCATCTTATACAACTGTGTATATTTATTGTTCCATCAAAATACAGTGATTAAATAGCTAATCCCCTGGCAACAAAAGTGAGCAAAGCAAAAATGCCTAAAGTTTCAATATTGTTTGTGGCCACCTTTATTTTCCAGCGCTGCCTTAACTCTTCTGGGCATGAAATTTACCAGAGCTTCACAGTGCCCTGACCACGTTCTACTTCTCACAGTTGGTTTCTACCAATAATGAGGCCAAACAATCTTAGAAGCTCACTGACCTCAAGTTTTTCAGATTTTGGAGGCACATTTGTGGTTAAACTCTAAATTGTTCAACCTTAAGGCACTTGACAAGTGACTACCCGTTTCCAACCTGATGTTTTCCGTTCATGAGATGCACACATCAACATAAGCTGCGTTTCCATTAGTTTTTTCTCTCGCAAAAATAAAAGCGATATTGTACTATTTCGATAAAGTACAATTTCGACTTGCCGGTGTTTCCATTGAAGAGCGTTTCACTTCTGAGGCGCAATTCTCGGAATTTTGTAGGAGGTGCTCATGGAATTTACGGAAGACTGACGCCCGGAGTTGTTAATATTACTTTAAAAACATCTCCCTCCACTCATCAGGCGGGTTAGGCCATTTGGTGTTGTGTGTGTACGCGCTTATAACTTGTGTTATGGTGCGGACGGATGGATTTCAACGACGACGTGCGCCGTATGTCGCTCGTTTGCTCCCTGACAACGGCCATTTCTCATGCAACTATATGGGACGTGCGTTGAACAAGGGCATATTGGCTCAATGACTGAATCGCTTTGTGCTCAACAAGATTTGTTATCCCCTCCAGAGGCAGCTCCGACACGAAAGCGAGTGGCCTCGTACTTCCTACTTCCTTTCCTCCGTGCTGTACGGGGGTCATGTGCAGGGTTACTATAATTTTTCATTTTAGTTAGTTTTTATTTCGTTTTGAGTTTTGGTTTTTAAATTTAGTTAGTTTTAATTAGTGTTCAAGGTGGTTCTGTTTTTTTTTTTGTTTTTTTTATTAGTTTTAGTTATTTCATAAATGCTTAGTTTTAATTTAGTTTGAGTTAGTTTCAGTATTAGTTTTGTAAAAAAAAAAAAGTCTATTACTTGTGCGCAATATTTAAAAAACACCATTGGAGCAACATTATCTGAAGGTGCTTTTCTATTGGCTGCTGCTAGATGACGTCACTTTTGTGTGACACACTTTCAAAAGTCCTTATTCCGGTTAATATCAAAATAAATCTACTTAAAATCACCCCCAAAGGCTCAGGCATTTTTTTTATACCAAAGATTAAAAGGAAGGACATTTTTGCTCTAATTATAGTTAGTTTTGTAAATATAAAATGTAATTTCAGTTAGTTTTCGTTTTTTAAAAAGCATTTTTTTTTTCCATTTACAAAATAGTTTTTTGAGCTTTAGTTTTTTCGTTAGTTTTAGTCAACTAAAATAACCTTGGTCACATGACTAAAGGGAATGCGCAAAAAGTGTTTCCATTACACTTTTGCAAATTACTCCTATCTCAAAAACCACCTCATGAGAGCGTAAAAACTTTTTTGCAATATTTGAGTGTTTTTTTCAAAAATCACGTGTTTCCATTACCAGCTTGCTTTTGCGCAACTTGCCTTTTGCGCAAAACTGAGGGTAATGGAAACGCAACTATTAAGACCGAACAAGTGATCTGTGTACTGTAGTTTAATGACAATGAGGAATGTATGTAACAATCTATCAAGCAGTTGACATGATTTACGGTTGTAATGGTGGTGATATAGCGGACTAATTAGTTGCACACACGCATACACGTTATGTTTCTTTGCATACAAACAGCATCTCTATACTCACTCGGATGCCCGACTCGAACGCTTTTTCTCCGAGCTCCTGGACAAGACAGATGTAAACGGACAGGAAGAAAGAAACAGGATCGGATTAGGACTGAATCAGCCATGCAGCCATGCAGAGGGAAAAACTAACAACTGAGTGTTCATTAACAAGCAAAGGAGACAGAATGATAGATAATTGAAGCCAACCTAATTTCCATTCAGTTCCACTTAAACGGCACCAGAATTTGACACAGACCCCTTCTCAGGTTTACATTTGCGCCCACTTGTTGTTCGCCAGTGGAATAAAAGATAAATGATTCAGTGATCAAAGGTACTTACTGTATAACCAAAGGTGCACATAAAAATCTTGAGGTGGTTCTCAAATGAGCACCAGAGGTTATTTGATGCTCATTTTGGCTGTTTGGTGCTCATTTTGGTTGTTTGGTGCTCATTTTATTCCCGCCCCACCAAACTCATGGGTGAACATACTTAGAGCAAATCTGGGATAAGTAGGTGGCGGGACACATCCAGCCCATTCACAATCTCTGCAGCCTTTAAGGAAGTCAAACTAAAAACGTCAAGTATGTGCTGCTTTTATTTTGATGTACATGTGTCAGCAGTGCAAGCAACAACAGCAACGACTTGGCTTCAGTGTTGCCAACTTGAATAGACTGCCAACTTGAATAGATTGCCGTTGTAACGGTTGTATTCATTGACATCTAAGACCTTTATAATAATAGCATGACATGTCAACAATTTTATTTCCTGCACAGTGGAGGGAACACGCTTTAAAGATATATATATATATTTTTTTTTTTTTTAACCATGGAGAACCCATGAACCCTTTTCTTCCTTGGAAAATTATGAATTATACATTAACTCTTTCACTGCCACTGACGTTTAAAGACGTCAAGTAAAAACCTACGCTTCAATGCCAATGACGTCAAAAGACGTCATCCAATGATTTTTTTTTTTTTTTTTGAAACGGGTAGAGGAAACCCTTCCGCATGTCTGATGAAAGTTTCAAGTCTGTCTGTTGTGCCTAATGACTATTTTTGGCTCCTAGAGGGCAGCGAT